>NW_006760386.1:1644796-1663167 GCF_000271605.1 Fomitiporia mediterranea MF3/22
CTTACCCTCTATACTCTATTCTATTACTATTCCTAAGGATTAGGACTAGTAAAGTGAGTATATTTAACAATTATTCTATTCCTTTAACCACTCCTTCATTCTTTGTTCATTCTATAGTCTCTTACCCTTTGTCCATCCCTTCATTCTTTGTACCTTTATCTTTGACCTTCCTTTCTTTCATTCTTCATAGCTTATCATTCTTAGTAGCTCATACTCTCTAAGTACTCTTGTGTAGTTTAGTATATATAGGCATACAAGATTAGACTAGTTCTGTAGTCTTGATCTTGTCTACTCTAGGTAGTCCTGTACTCTTAGGCTCACTCTATATACTCTACTCTTGTCTTACTCTCTCTCTCTGCCTGTTCTACAAGTTCTGACTATGTTCTAATACTTACATTCTGTATTTCTGTTGTGTAGGATAGTTGTAGCCTGGGTCCTCTTGCTGAGCCTTTAGGTCCCCTCTATACTGTTACTAACACAAACTTGATGATCCAACTATTCTAGTTTAGAGTTCTATCTATATTGTATACTAGGATTGAAAGTAGAACACATTAAGTAGAGAGGTGGTGTTCCTACACAAAGGCCTTATTAATGTACAAACTAGTGTATCTACTATCTACTAGAACTATTGTTCAGATCTGGAGGGATTCTAAGAAGGAAGCTAAGAGGACAGGAACTTAGAACTAGTGTCTAGAATGTTCTCTAATAAATTACTACTTGTTCTAAAGGGAACACACAGCTTGTACAGTCTTATTGTCTAAAAGAGTAAGTATATGTACTAACATTTCCTTATTAACCTCTCTCTTTCAACAAGGACAGACTTATGTCCTCAACTATAAACTCAGTTAAGACTATCCTTACTTAATACTATAGACAAACTACTAAGTAGTAAATAGGGCTAGGTAGTGTTCTGAATGTTCTAAGTTCTTAGAATGTAAAAGTAGTAGGTTGAATTGTACAAATTTAGACTCAGATAAAGTACAAAGAGAAGAATCAAAAGAATCAGAAGGAATAAGAGAACTATTTACTTTTATTTTTGACTTTTTTCTTTTTAATAAATAATTTTGTTAATTTACTTTTTCTACTTTTTCTACTTTCCTTACTTTATTTACTTCTAATCCTACAGTGTCTATTAAATCAAAAGTGACTGTTAAAAAATCTGAGTCATAGTCCTTTAGTACTACATTTACTATTAGGCTCTACAAAATCCTAGAGTATATAGTCAGGGTTTAAGAGTTCTAAAGTAACTTTCAGATTTGTAAAAAAGGCTTCTTACTACAAATCCTACTTGTTACTCATTATTACTCTAATGACCTAACAGATATACTATTACTTTTATAGATAGTCTTTAATTTAGTGTTCTGACTTTCTACAGACAAAGTATACTTCTTACTTTTAGACTTCTCTAATGTTTATTAGAATAGATTGATTGTGAATTATAGGTGGATCAATCTGAGGGCTCAGAACTGTCAGAGCTAAATGTATGTACAGACATTCTGTACAGACTTAATGTATCTGAGTTATAGTTTAGTCAAAGGAAATAGTGTGTGTCTTCTACTTAGTGTAAGTAATTAGTTCTAGTATTATTCTAAGAATTTTATTAACTAGTTTTAGGTGAAGAGCTTTCTTAAGTATTCTAATAAAGACATTATCAAACCTAAGTGTAAATCCTACCTTCTAGGCCAGGATATTAAACTCCTGAAAGAAGGTATTAGTAGAACATTTACCCTGTTATAGAGATACAAGCTTGTTCTATACATTATACTTCTTATTTAGATTAATGAAGGAAGTACAGAGTTGTCTTATGAATTCTGAATACAACTCATTGTTCTGAAGTCAGATTAGGCTTCTGATTCAATAGTCTTCAATCTAGTTCTAAGCCTAGGTGGTCACATTACCTTCCTTTATAAAGGAGAGGACAAATAGAATGTAATTAAGATCTAAGAATAGATTAGTCAAAGTAGTAACTATGTATAGTTTGACTTAGTACTAGAAGTCCTTAAAGTACTACCTATTAAAGTCTGAAGGGTAGACTATATACACTTTCTTTCTAGAATGGGTTACAACTTCTAAAACAATTAGAACAGATTCTAAGAGGGCTGAGAGTATATAGTTAGTAAAAACCTTTTAGATAGAGGTCTACACATATTAAGCTAGGTCTGCTTACAATTCAGGTCCCCTCTATACTATTACTAACATTAGATTAAGACTACCTATTACTACTCTACAACTCTCCTACATTTTAGGCATTAGTACTTACTATTGTGTCAATCTCTTTTCTTTGTCCTAACCCTTTTACATTTTTAAATTTTAAACTTTCTAAACCCTTTTAAACTTTTACCACCCTTCTTCTATTTATTACCCTTTTTAGTTTAGTGTTGATTCCTTTATAGTATAAACATAGACTCTCTTACACTAACTGCCACCCCTACTGTCCTGCCAGATCAGTAGGGCTCAGTAAGAGGACCCAGGCTACAACTATCCTACACAACAGAAATATAAAACACAAGCACTAGAACATAGTCAGAACTTGTAGAACAGACAGACAGAGAGAGAGTAAGACAAGAGTAGAGTATATAGAGTAAGCCTAAGAGTACAGGACTACCTAGAGTAGACAAGATCAAGACTACAGAACCAGTCTGATCTTATATACTTATATATACTAAACTACATAAGAGTACTCAGAGAGTATGAGCTACTAAGAATGATAAGCTATGAAGAATGAAAGAAAGGAAGGTCAAAGATAAAGGTACAAAGAATGAAGGGATGAACAAAGGGTAAGAGACTATAGAATAAATAAAGAATGAAAGGGTGGTCAAAGGAATGGAATGATAAAGTAAGGAGGGGTAGTAGTAAGAGTCAGCATGCATATAGTCTATAGACAGTGCTCCTGAGGGACAGAAGTCCTGAGTTCTGGTATGGAAGGGTGTAGAACCCTCAGAACTGAAGGTACAAGAGCAGAGAACCATAACACTCAGAACTCCTATCTTCACTACATAACATGTCAAAGCTAAGAAATTTACTCAATTTACTGTGTGCTCAAACTATTTGAACTTGCCTCTGTCTGTTGATATACAGACGAGGCGAAGATACAGCGAAGCCAAGCATACCCCGAAAGGCAGTTCAATTCAAAATGGGTCATGGTCAATACCAATACTATCATAACTTCATGTTTGAACTTCGGATCCAAGTGATTCGGGGTGCCCTCGCGCATGTCTTCCTTCCCTCTTGCCTCACGAACTGCGAAGGTTCAGGTATCTGTAATATGCTGAATGGGAAGACCTGCGGTTCTTCACGAATGTCTCGTTAATGAATAGCCATCAGTCCTTCCTTTTGCTTCGAGAACCACATGGATTCCTTCGTGTTTAAACGTACCGCGGTTGACCTTCCGTAAATCTTCGTGTCAGAACGAAAAGCACCTTCCTTCAAGACGTAACAAATTGGTACATTTCGGGCACAAAACGACAGCATGCCACCCTATTTGCGCCGGTAGTCTTCGAGTATATTACCCGTTAACATTCTTCCATACCGCTTCGTACTTTTTTGCGAATTATTTCACTTCTCCGTGCATTGCCGTGAGTATTTGATGGAAACAGTAACAAGGTGATGTCATATAGCTGAGAGACAAGGTGTTCTCTTGTTAATTAAATGATGTTCGTATTTGATTTTCGAATCTCTTGCTTGTGGTGTACCTTCCAACAATCCAGACTTCTGAGAAGATTGATCCAGAAATAGCTATAGCCAAGAACATCAATGACGATAAGCCTCTGGATCCCTGCCACGTTCTCGCGTGGTCTGGCCTGGCACATTCTATAGTGCAATTAATTGCTAATGAGAAGCAGCGGCTGCTTAGTTTGGTGAGGTCCGAGTGAAGGTGAGCCACAATGCACACGGCCTACGCCGAAAGTAGGAAACTAGGTATACTTCAAGCTCGGAACAGTCGTAACGGTTAGATACGTCTTTGGACTGCTATTGGCTGTCGAGGACAGATGACCCCAAACACAGGACGCTGCATAAGTATTGGCTCCTGCCAGAACGTTGGCATAGTCGTATTGGTTTATTCCAAGATCCTTTCTAAGGCAATGAATAGCCATAGAATCATCGCCTCGGCCTTCTTAGAGTCAATATTCTCATAGTTCGACATTAGCCAGATAGCGGGCTCGTCAATAAAGTCCCGCTACCGAAATAACTGCGATCTTCCGTCTCCATCGTCGTATGCATCGGTTTCCTAAACCCGACGATAGGGAGAGCCGAGTGGTGCTCCGAAAGGCCACAGGAATATCCGCGGTTTCAGTATCTCGGCATCGAAGCAATACATCAGACAGTCGTCGGACGAACAACGATGATAGCACATATGAGTGAAGAGACTCCAAGAATAGTGTACCACATCAGGGAAAGCTCGCTCCCTCTAAGATTTACTCGCAGAGACCGTATTTGCCCGGACAGCCAATTTCCTGCCAACGTTTAATTCGTTTTATCTGGTGACCACCCACAGGCGTATATTTGACAAGCGCGGCTAAAAGCCCTCAGGTGAATGCGGGAGGTTAGAATAGGTCAATAGTATTTAGGTAGTAATTACGAGCACCTGTTTCACCTGGGTCGGAACTTGGCAGTCTCTGCAATGCTATTGCATGAAATGCCAGAGAAAACATGGAATATCTCGGAGGGAGGAGAGAGTTTGGTACACTCCGTGTCGAAAATCTAATTAGCGTGTGACGGAGATCGGCAGACCTGGCTGCCGTTGTGAGGGCAGATGGGTTTATAGGCCGATGAGTCACTGTCCAGACTGCTGCAGTGCACGTGATGCATTTTATACAATTTCTGGGCCTGATGATTGGATCCTCTATTTCAGAGAGAATCCATGTCGGCCTGTCGGTCCATCGTATGTAGCTGATCAAGCCACTCACGAGCTGGTGCCGGGAGTGCCGTGATTGGCGGTTGGTAGCGCTGTGCGAGTCAAACGAAACGACCGTTCGAGTCGCCCTTCCATGTTGCAGCTTTGTCATCTCGGGACTCGCCTCTTCGCGTAGGACGTCACATAACTTATTCGTGTATAAATATAGCCCCGCCCGTACCTGCACCTACTCCCCACCGAGTGCCATCACCGTCCGTGTTATCTGCTTATGCCCGCCGACCGTGCAAACCATCGCCGTACCTCCACCGACGATGCTACTCGTCAGAGGGTCAGTATGTTGCCACTAGATACCGTGCTCCTCCTGTATATCCCAAGTTCCGGACTTTATCTCACATTAGCTCTGTAAATGCAGGAACAAGAGCTGCGTCGCGCAAGGGGGGAGATTGCTTGTATCGAGTGCCAGAGGTGAGCGCTGCGCTCGAAGACAATCGATGCTCTGCGCTCATGCAAATTTGTAGGTTGAAACTAAGGTGTGATAGGAAGGTACGTATTGTCATGATCAACATGTCGGCGGCAGCTGCTCAGGGTTGTCTGGCCGTAGGTCCCGTGTGCGTCATGCATTCGCCGTAATCGCGCTGCAATGTGCCCGAATGGTTAGTGCATTTATTCGCATCCCTGGGTGTGCACATATGTTCAACTATGATACTCCCCACAGGTCATGCCTGGACAGACCAAGAGACGCGCTCATTGCTCTCGGACACCGCTCAACTCCATCGTAAGTTGAGTGAAATGAGCCAAAGGATACGGCAACTCGAAGACGCTCTGGAAATATCTCACTCTGCCAACTCGTCCACTCATCATCCCTTGCTGAGGGAAGAACTTCTTGCCATCAAGCGCGGCGTCGTGCCTCCCGCACCTCCCGCACCGGAAGGGGAACCGGAGGGTGATTATGTTGAAGCATTGGGCACCATGAGCATTTCCGAAAGGGGCGTTTCCCGTTTCATTGGCCGTTCAGGTGGAGGCGAGAGTTTGTTCCTTGTATGCGCATACCTATGCTACATTTGATATGATTACGTCTTACATGCTTCTTCTAGCTTGGAAATGATGGCGAGCAAGGCCGCGCAAAACCATTCACCGAGGAGTTATTCCCACAATTGTTATCGCGGCGGTCTGACGCCTGGCTATTCATGCCTCCGAATACATCCGCGGCGACTATACTTTCTATAATCGAGGCCCATATGCCACCGTTCACCCGAGCAAGTTCGTTATGCGAGGCATACCTCGAGAATTTTTCGTGGATTTTACGAGTTGCTGGACGACCGCAGATCGTTGAGGAGCTTCTTCCAAGTTGTTACCGTGGCTCTGGACCTCTTGGTGGACCGCATCTTACCATGACCGAGGGCGAGACTCAGTATGGAGCGACCTGCATTCATGAACTCGCCCTACTCTTGATGATTTTTGCTGCGGGCGCCTTGGCGGATCTGACTCTCCCACCTTACAATGACGAGGCAGAACGGTATTATCAGATGTCACTTGCTGCATTGAGCTTAACGCGAGTAATCGGCTCTCCGACGCTACCTGCTGTCCAGACGGTGGCTCTAATGGGAGCATATAACGCACATTGTGGACATAATAGCACTCTTGATTTGGCTGGGTCTCTATTCGCGCTCGCCGCGAATATGGGTGTAAGCGTGCGTTCTGCTTCTCCTCATTTTGCGGATAGTAATTCTAAATTTCTTCACTTTAGATGGGTCTTCGTGAGTTTAGCTGTTCTTTCTCAGACGACAGAAGATTCTGAAAATATATCCCAAAGACAGAGACGTTACCAAATGGAACATTTGCGAGTCTAATGCCGACCGAAGGAGACATGTCTTTTGGGAGTTATTTACATGCGACTGCTGGCATGTAAGTCGCTGATGGCTTTGGAACACGGTATTGAAGCATGCTGACGCTCGTCCTAGAACATAGCTAACGGAAAACCTCCATCATTCGTTCTTAGATACTGTGACTGCCGTTATCCTGAGAGAGGTTCCGAAGACGTGGTAAAGGATGGCCGGAAAGAGGTCAGCTGTGAGTGTTAGCTTCATGTTTCCTTTCCCAGTCTGGCTCAAATGGACTTTTATGCTTCTCCAATATCTTCGATCTTCAATTATTGATATTTTACCTATTCTTTATTTCAAAAGAGCTTTTTATACTGACCGTTATATTTTTGTTTCGCGCATATATTACTACACGGCCTGATGCAAAGACTGGAGGCTTCGCCATCAGATGTCGCGCATCTTATATGCCGCTAGTGATCTCTTTTCCAGTGTCCAGCCCGTACGATACGCGCAGATTCTAGAAATAGACCGCATGATTTCGGAATTTGTCATACCAACGCATCTGCAGGTTCCTGCAGAAGGCGAAAGTATGGAAGCCGACGGTCCGTTGCTCATTATGCAGCGTCTGGTTCCAGCTGTATGCAGAGATGGATGTACGTCTTTCGACAGAAGCAGATTTTAAACGTTCTCGCTGATGCTCTTGTATGAACTACAGTACTGATGTATATTCACCGAGGATTCTTTGCGAAGGCTTTACTTGAGCATCCAGCGGATCCTATGCTGAGCCAGCACTCCCATTCTTATCTCTCTGCTTATCGAGCGGCGCTTTCCATGATCAAAGTGGTACGTGAGCACTATCTCGCGTTCCCCAATCTCGTAAGCCGGTTCTGGTCTCTATGGTCGCATGCTTTCTCCGCAACGGTTGGTCTTTAATTATTTTCTCTGATGGAATGGAGCTTAATTATTTGTCACGATAGGTAATTATAGCCTCAATTGTTGTTAAAGGCCGTGATCCGGATACCGTGCGCACGGCACTTGTCGAACTAAATCTGGCAGTCGGACTTTTCGAGAAAGCGGCGCAGCTTTCGGACAGAGCGAAGCGCAGTTTACCCACACTAACTCGCTTCCGTGAAAAGGCGCATAAAGCTGCGCGAGCATTGGGAGAAACTCATTCACAAGCATGTCTTTCGGACGTAAAGGCACCAGGTGAATATGACGACGAATTATTGATTTTCGCGGGAAAGAACAACATCGTGAAACCGAAAGACGAGCCACGGGAAGTGACGCTCGCGTCCCAAACATCAACTCCGCCGACATCCTCCGCCGTTTCAGCTGCATCCGTTCTGCGTTCCAATTCTGTACCTATACAAAGGCAATTTCAGGATCAGGACACGTTGCTTACTAGGAGCAATAGTCTTAGCCAGGCTCACAATTCGCCCCACGATTCGACGTTGCCACCGACGCCGGAGGGAGACGGTAACGCCCGAAGCGCATCGATGAATGTCGACTTGCCGAGCGCCTGGACAGCATGGTCTGACCAAGAAGCTTTGTTGATAAATTATCTGTCATCCGGTGCGGACCTGCATTTCGCGCAGAACGCAGCGTTCACAGGTGAGCCGGATCCAAGTTCGTTTATGTGGGCGGAGATGAGTACTGCAACCACGCCGGAGGCTAGTAGCCAAGATTCTGCGAAGTTGCAGCAGCAACAGCAACAGGCATCGTCGGGAGACTCTAGCGGCTTATTTAACGGAATGGGAGGGGTTAATGGCCAAGAGCCGTCTACGTTCGTGAACATGCCCGATGGCGGTCTCAACATGCCTCAGAGTCAATTCCAGATGCAAGCTGGGATGACACCATGGGATGTGTTCTTCTGATTATGGTGTTCTTCCTTTTCTCTGCTTGGGCGACTCGTTCTTTACACGCATTCCATCTACTCTGACCGTATTTTTGCGGCGTCATATTTCTACATGCCTACCGTGGACCATATATAAGAAGTCTACAGTGATATAGTCTCTATTGTTTGCTAGTTCCGTACTTGGATGTATTCGTAGGTAACCTGTGATATTACTTGTTCTTGATTAGACCGACTACCTTATACTCAATAGATTCGCATCGAAATGTTTTTCCGAGGGCGTCGCTTCTCCTCAAGCGTCCGCGTGAAACAACTCCAGAGCAATAACCATGTAGTGGCAAAATAGTAACATTAGCAAGCACATTAGCCTCAAGCGTTATTCTCCCTCACGCCTCAGCATATGATATTCTCGGTCATTGTCGGTGCAGGGATCTAGCGTTATTAAATTGTTTAATCCATGGTTACACCTACTCCCTCTCGAAATACTTTCCGAGCAGATGGCTTTTATCCCAGCGCCTTATTATGCCATCTATGTTGTCAAGACCTATTTCTTTTACCTTCCCCCTACCAAGAGAAACTTATTGCGAAATTAGTTACATAATAGTCGCCAGCAATATATGAGGAGATGCACCAACCTTTTGCACAGCCTTCTCCTCTAATTCCGGCACATTCATGAACGACATATTGTACACAGTAATTCTCGTTCCTTCCCTTTAGAACTAATGTTGGGAAAAGACAACCATATTAGTATTGCCTGGAAAGCATGTCCTCAAGCTTGGTTGCATTACTGGACTCACATGTTTCAAGTTTCTGGATTGCTTGAGCTTTTCGAGAAGATGTAGGCCGTTCAACAGTACAAGTACCGTGTATTTCTTCTTGTGCTTTTTCACTCATTGGTGTCAGGAGATAATGAAGTGGGCAAAGTTGTAGTAATATTTCCTGGATCTCTTTATGCTATTGGAACTGTGCTGTACCTGCAAACAAGGGATTTTTCTGGTAACTTTGCGCAAAACACATCTGGAGCGTTTTCAAATATGGCTAAGCCTTGAACAACTGCTTCACACCTGACTTTCACTACATTCACTATATGCATTGGCATTGCAAAGCATCGCGACTGCGACGCGTTTTCGTCATGTGCTCATTGGACCCACACTGGCAATCGACTATAACCTCCTCCCAACCCAAAAATGCAGGTACTCATCAATGCAGACTTCAAATACATAGACATGAAGCTAAGACCGCCGAGTGGTGCACAAGTACTCTACGCTCCTCATAGACCGGGGGAATGTGATGAGTGCAGAATTGATTTTATGAGTATGAATGCATGCTTCAAAGTCAATTCCAGATGCAAGCTAGGATGAGCCATGATGGCATGACTCGCATGAGGTGTGTTCTTCTGATTATGATGTTCTTTCTTTTCTCTGCATGGGCAATTCTTTTCTTACACGTATTCAAGTTATTCCGGCTATATTTTTCGGTGTCACATTTCTATATGTTTATTATAGGCCATATAAAAGAAATCTACAGAAGGATATCATCTATTGTTTGTTGGCTCTGTGCCTAGAGGTATTTGTATGCACGTTGTGATATTACATGTTCTTGATCAAACAGATTAATTACCACTTGCTCATAATTTCCCCCTCAAAATAATTTCCCAAGGACGTTGCTCTGTCACAATTCCCCCCACAAGTGTCGGGGTAAAGTAACTTGAATTGGAGAATAATAATCATGTATGTTGTGGCAAAACACTAATATTGGCGAGTATTTATTCGCCTTAAGAGTCATTCTGCATCACACCTCCTGGAGGCTGGCACATTATATTCTTGGTTGTCATCACTGATCAGTGTACAAATTAAATTCTGTTAATTTGCTCAATTTATGACTGTATCTACTCCTTTTCGAAGAATTTTCCGAGGAGATTGCTCGTGCCCCATTGCTCTATCATGCCGTCTATGCTGTCAATATTTATTTCCTTTACCCTGCTAGTACCAAGGGAAACTTATTGCAGGATCAAATAAGCATTAGTTCTTAGCAAAATACAGTATAAGAGGATTCAGCGGATGTACATACCCTGAGCACAGTCTCCACTCATTCCAGCAGCATGATGAACAACATACTTTACACAATAACCTTTGTTCCTTCCCTTTAGAACTAACATCCAACAATCACAGTCCTGTCAGCACTGCCTGAAAGGCTTATTCTTGTGTTTGAGTGTATTGACAGAACTCACATTTCTCAAGTTTTTGTATTGCCTTGGCCTTTCCAGCCGATCTAGGCTGTTCAACAGTAGAAGTACCGCGTATTTCCTGTGCTTTCTCACTCATTAATGTTAGAAGGTAAAGAAGTGTGCCGCAGTATAATATTATTTCCTGTGTCCTTTCATACTAAAAGTACTAGATTGCAATCGCAAACAACAGGTTTGTGAATTTGTGTGTAATACAACTAGTGCAGTTCAGTTATCTATAACTTATAGCTGAAGCCATGGTAATTGTCCTGCTTTATTGATGAAAGTTCGTAACAAACAGTCAAGCAATCTTGCCAGCTTAAAACATAATGTTTGTAGGCATATAGTTGATATATTCATGATCGAATAAAACAAGGGTGCTTCCCAGCCCATTTTTGGATGGGCCAAAAACGCAAAGGTTACCATCAGATTGAGGTGAGCGTGACACCTAATTTACACGCATTTATTTCATGTGCATTGCAGAGTCTGACGCGACGCGTCTCTATCACGTGCACTCGTCGACGTGTCATTGCACTTTGAAGTTTGGACTCACGATCGACGCACACAAATTCCAGCAAGACCTGTTCTGCTTCAATCCGCATTGTAAGGAGGTACTTCGACAAGCATCGTGCATACGTCGAACAAATATGTCACACACACACGGTCCTGGACAACCGCCCCACTCACATTCACCTGGCCCAGCTGGTGCTCAGCAGCCGCAACAGCCACAACAACAATATGTCGCTCCGCCTCCTCCTGACCCCAAAATGCAGGCACTCATTGAAGCGGACTTCAAACGCGTAGACTTGAAGCTCGGGCCGCCGAATGATGCACAGGCACTCTGCGCTCCGCATGGATTGGAGAAATGTGATGCGTGCGGAGTTGATTTTACGAGCACGAATGCGCTGGCGCGGATATTTGTACAGAACCCGCATTTGGCGTGTCCTCCGCCTCCGCAAATTGTACAGCAGCAGCGGTCGCAGGCTGTGACGAAAACGAAAGAGGATGGAAATGTACGTTCGCTCATTTATTAATTTATTAGCAATAACCAATATTCAATTATTATTATTATTATTGAACATTCGGGCAACTTACTTTTAGGCACTATTCAAAGCAAACAAAGTGAAGGAGGCCGTGTCAATGTATACAATGGCCGTGAACGTAGCGGCGGGCCGCTTGCCCTGGGAGCCAAATTCGATAATGAAGGAGGAACTCTCGACAGTGCTGAGTAACCGCTCCGCTGCGTACTTAGCTGCTGGTGACCACGTCGGTGCACTGGTAGATGCGGAACTCGTAATACAGCTGAAACGGCCATGGAGTAAAGGCCATTTCCGAAAAGCCAAAGCACTGGTGGAGCTGGGTCGTCTTGAAGAAGCACGGGAAGCTATTAAGCTGGGTCTGGGCTTTGAGCCGAATAATAATGTGAATTTACGTACATTTTCAAATGCTAAAACCTGTTTGCTCACGTGTATTTTCTTCCGTAGGAACTCAAGAGCTTCCTAGACGAGATCGAAAGCCGAATATCACGTAAGAAGTGAACTTTCTAACTGAGCGGCATTTTCGGACATGAAGCACAGGCAAGGCAAGCCTGGCAAGGACACAGACCTACATTGACTTGTCATTTACTACATTATTCCTGTGCTGTCCTCATTCACTGTATATTATTAAATCCCGTGCAACTGGATATCTGCATTTGATCGTATGCGGATCCCTGTGTGAACGCTGTCATAGTGTATGTCGCATTTCGTGTCCGTGTAGTTGTTTGTCATGGCAGTGACGCGACCCCGGCGCGCGGAAGCAAACATCCAAACTTGACCTTCGCACCACATCTGGCAGTGGTTGCTGGCTCAATGCGCCGCTACTGTATATCCCACCTCGCATATAATCGCAATTCACCCTTAATTGCCGTATTGTACATTACTTTGCTCGCGTTCCAAACGGCCCTTTCATTCGCCCTGTTGATTTGAGCATCTTTGCTCTTAGCCGATACGAACGACGGTGGCAGAGCGACGATTGGGATCTCCACATCGCCCTCATCAACCGTGTCTCCACCCTAATTTCTGAAACTCATGTCTAATGGAATCGAGGGCAACATGTGGAAGTCTGGTGCATCGAAGTCCTCAACGCGACTCACAACGCTGAGGAGCCTTGTTCCTCCTGCTCAAAGGGACGCCATGCGCGCTTTCTTCGACAGACGCGCGCCTGCTTCACCAGATGCTCGTTCTCTCACTCCTCTAGGTCAAGCGCAAGACCGCAAAATATCCTGGAGAGAATGGGCGGGCGACAAGTTACGCGGCCGAGTTTCAAATTCGAATGACTCCGTGGAGAAGGTCTCGCTATTCCCTGGGTGGGCGGCCAGACGTTACCATGACCCGGACATGGAAGGAAAAGAGGGTGAGTATTCTCCTCCCCATCAGAAAGTCGCATACCAATAACTGCCGGTTGGAAATGATTGTAGCGGCCGAATTTGCTCTTGAAGTGTTTATTTCTGGCTTTGCGGCTAGCTATGTTCCTCCAGAGTCTGCAACTCGTTCGCAGCGTGCGTTCATGCGCCTTGCGAAAGGTACGTTGCATCATATCTACTCAAGACGTGTGTTTCATGCCAATTGTGATAGCATATGCCGCTCTCCCGAAGATTCCGTCTTCTGGAGCGTCAGGGCGGCAAACACCGTTAAACGGAGTGACGACACAGAAGCTCAGCAAGTCTACCGAGGACCTTCTCAAGACCGTTAAGCTTCCACCTACTCCGGAGAGTATCACCGAGGAAACCGAAATCGCCGCTCTGGAGCGTCATTTCCAGAAGGCCGAACTGGACACGGACACGGACAGTTACAATGAATCCGATTCAAGTCCAAGCAGTGGAAATGATACTCCACCTCCTATCATCCCCGGGTCCTCGTCAGGTGTATCATATGCAACTGCAAGTGGTCAGTTTGCGTCGTCCCTGACGGATTTAGCACGTCTACATGATAACTTGAGTGCACGATTACAGCCGTTCTGGTCTCGTTCATTACCGAATCGCCCACTCCGTTTGTCAATATACAGTTCTCCTCCACGCTCAGATCCAATCTTCGCCAATGGAGAGAAATATAATAGTGATCCGTCACAAGAACCGATATTCGTACATAATATCCTTACGGGTCCTCAAGGTGCATTTGAGGCGAATTTACGTATTCCATGGGAGAGTATGTGCATCCATCCCGGGGCGCTCCATGTAGCATTCGGTGGTATTGAAGAAGACGCAGAACTTTTTGTTTGTGCAGAGCTACTTCCGCCATCACATCCCGCAGCTCCATACGCCGTGCAGGAACCGACTACTCGTTCTATTCTCCCGGTCACGCTAAGCCAGACCCAGATACGTCTGATTTCTGATATCGATGATACAATTAAACTATCAAATATTCTGGGCGGCGCACGAGCGGTCTTTCAGAATGTGTTTGTCAAGCATCTGGAAGAGCTAGTCATCTCGGGCATGGGCGATTGGTACACGCAAATGTGGTCAAGAGGGGTTAGGTTTCACTACGTTGTAGGTTCCCTTCGACTTTTAATACTGGAAGGGCTATTAACCATTTCTCGCGCAGTCGAATAGTCCTTTTGAGCTTCTCCCTGTCATAAACGAGTTCATCAAGGTCTCTAACCTTCCTCGGGGTAACCAGAAATAGTTCATTCTTTGCTCTGATGGGAGTCTAACATCTGTTTTAGGCTCAGTAAAGCTAAGGTCATATGCTGGCCGTTCCCTTTTCAATGGACTACTCTCTACGCCTGCGACACGCAAACGCACAGGCATACTAGAAATCCTAAATGCATTCAGTGGATCGCGCTTCTTCCTAGTCGGCGATTCGGGAGAACAGGACCTTGAACTCTATTCGCTGTTAGCAGCTGAGAGGCACAGTCAGATTCTTGGTGTATTTATCCGTGATGCGAGAGGTCCAGAGGCCCAGCCTATTGTGGATCCAACCGGCGAGGAAATCAAGAGGTGTCCACCACCTTCCAGGACTGGGTCATATGCCTCTAGCATGTCTGGCATGGCGCCGTCAACTCTGACGAAAGAGAGGAACTCGTTTTTAACGCAGCCTTCTGCGGAGACGACACCGACCAAGAAGAGAATCTCATGGACCGGAATGACAGGAGGGGTTGGAAGGAAAGCCGAGTCACCTATGAGCCTCGACACCTCTGCTGAGGACTACTGGTCTGTTGCTATGCCTGCTCCACGCCGACCATGGGTCACTCCACGCGCGACTTCCGATCCAGCGCCCAGCACAAGCCTCCCATCAACCTTTTTCGACTCAGGACCCCCATACGACACCACCTCTTCCCCTACCTCCTCCCGACCCTCATCCCCAGCATCAAGCATCCTCGGGCTCCAATTCCCAGGCAGCCTTTCCGAATCAGAGGTCGCTAGTCTTCCGCCTGCGGAGCGGAAGCGATACAAACTACAAGAACGTGTTTATCGCGCACGATTACTTATGCCTAGCCATATCCCATTACGTGTATTTGTAAACCCGGAGGAGTGCGTAGAGACAGGTCGGATATTGGATGAATTAACGGCAAGATCATCAGGAAGACCCGATCAGAATAGGCAATAGTTGTAGAGGATGGACAAAACTAACTTATCTATTTCTCGTGTTGTTGCTTTGTGTGTATATTCTGTATAATGATTATACGGCATCGAATATGACCATGAGCGAACGAGCGAAATGAAAGACCAATCCGAATAAAACTCAAAAGAACATCCATAACTGCAAAACGATCGATTGATACTGGACAAGGTACAATAATTGAAATGTTTTCAAAAACAAAACAAGTCCATAGTGTAACAAGAGGCGTCAGATACACCTTAAACTCATGCGATCGACTCCGGGCCCTTCATCCCCTCACGTACCAACTCTCGGCGAATAATCATGCCGTTAACACGCTGCTCTTCCATTTCAAACGAGCAGGGCAGCGACACTGTGTACCGCTCATGGTCTGAGGGCGACGGAATCATGCCAGATGCCGACCTAATATCACGGTCACAGAGGTCCATCTGCCCATCGAAGTGATCCTCCGAGGCTTTCTGCATGAGGTCCAAAGCATCGAGCTCTGCCTCCAATTCACCGCGGACGAAGCAAGGTGGCAAAAGTAACGGTGAAGGAAATTCAGGAGAACCTGTCACTTTGTTCGGTTCAAGATCCAGGAAACTGATCAGGTCGAGGTCTCCGTCGTAGAGCCTTTGATAGACATGTCGTGCGCCTCCCCTATGTTGCAGTAGATAGGTATTTCGAGCTTGTTCGGCAACCCCAACACGTGCCGACTCTCGGATGTCCTCTTCTCCGTGCATTAGTTGAAGACGCGCAACCTCCAGTCCTCGGGCTAGGAAATGCGCATGTGCTGGAAAGAACTGATGGCTATCAAGGTTATGTTTATACTCTTCATCACTGCCTATGGTAGGCCTCGATACTCTCTCCTCGACTGAATGAATCTGAACTCCGAATTCTGCAATCTGGGTTCCGTATATTCTGCGAGTATCAGTGGCCACCTGCTTGAATCCCTTGCATGTAGTGAATCTCGGAGCGGCAGCAGCTGCACAGTGAGCGGCAATCCAAAAGTCCCTTCTAGAATTACTCGACGCACGGATAGTCTTGTTGCGTGTATTTAGATCGCCAATGACCGTTGGGGTATGCAACTCGTCTTCATTTTTGGTTGTCAACTCTGCTGATCGTACTTCGGGTAGACTTTGTGCTCTTAGCGTGTCATTTTCTTGCATGCCGGTTACTTTGCGATCAATTGCACAGGGCAGGGCCTCGGCCCTAGATATCTTGTCAAATTCGACTTCCATGTCCGGGATCAGGCTAGGTGTGCCGAGGGCAAGGTCGTGGGAGTCGGACACCGGAGACTCCAGAAGAGAGGGGTGGTCTCTGTACTGTTCATCGTGCCCGTTGTTGATCCTCATACGCGTTAGTAAACCAAGTTCCTCAGAGGTCTCAGTAGGATGGTGGACATGTGACCTTACGTTACAGTCTGAAGCGCGAATTTGCTGATACGTTTCAGAAGACGACAGCGGTCAGCCGATTATACAGCAGAATATGTGGAAAGGATGATATTCACCTTTAGGCGGTGGTGTAAAACCTGTAGCGACATCCGATACACAAGCAATACTGAAAGGACGGATACGAACGTTATGCCAAACACCTTGGTCAAGCGGTCTGATTCCTCTGGCGGAGCTGGTGGAAGGAGTCCCGCGTCAGGCTTAGTCGGCTTGCGTGAACCATTCGTAAGCAGTTTGAATAGCACATTCCAAAGTCTCCAGAGTATAACACACAAAGAGAGTATGCTGGAGATGATCTGCCTTGTAATGCGAATTGCCACTTTAATCGAGAAGAGTAGAAGAGTGTCTGCCCTGTTAACAATGAAAGTACGTGAACTCTTCAGGAGTTCATCGCAACATGCTACAAGACACTTCGCGGATTTCGTGGTCATAAACAGCAAGCCAACTGCATAATTACCAAGAGATCCAATTGTCAAGCCTACGACTAAGATTGTCCAAGACAAAATAGACATTGTGCACCTGGCGCAAGCAAGTAGACTGCGTAAAAATGAAGACGCAGCCATTTCCGCGGTTCGGAAGCTCTTGTTGTAGAAGATTCTGATAAAGGCTGGTGACACTTGTGCAGCGCAGATCGTGATTCGATATGCATGAGACAACAAGACTCGAATTGCAGAGTTAGTCGATTGAAACACATCGTAGGCCCTTCCTATACTAATTCCCAAAAGTTTCATACTTCCGCTAGCTAGTGATGAGAATAGGCCCCTGGCAGTCTTCAAGATCCGTATGACCGGTACAATGGTAAAGGGCAAGAGTTTGTAGACAGCAATAATCAGTAATTGAGGTGGTCGGAGAACAAACAGGGTCGTCAGGTGGGCGGTAGTAATGAACACAGTGATAGTGAAGCTTAAACCTGTCGGAGCCAACTTCACAGCAGTAATGAACAAGATACGAGCGACGACTAGTAAGGGTGTTGAAGAGTAGCTCAAGACGAGTTTCACGGGAAAACCGACGTCCGAGCGTCTTAGGGTTAGGTATATGTTATCATTTGGCCAGTTCAAATATAAGATGATGCTCATCATCGAGTGGAACATCAAGCACTCGGCAACGACCATGAACGTGCTGTAATTCGCCATTGAGTTGCCAAGGAGCAGTATAAGAACGGTGACCATGACGAGAATCACTTGACGAAGTGTTTGCTCGAAGTTCTCATCCGACAAAATGGGCGGCGCCAAGTAACGCGAAATAGCATTCATAATTGCAATGCGCTGTGCATCGACAGTAGCAAGGCATACATGTGAAGGATGCTGTTGCATTGGCATTTTGCCACTGGTTGATTGTCGTGACTGAGGTCACTGGACAATTTAGGGCGCCGGTGGAAATAAGAATGGTAAAGTGAGTTTGTTGCACAGATATCCAGGAGAAAGACGTGTGCAGGACGATTTTACGTCTCCACGCGATATGGACAAGGTGTCTGGCGAGAGCAAGTATGATTATGTGTCAACGTCTGAATTCCTGAAAACTCGTGAATAACACGTGACCGTTCACTGACAAAGTTTTCACATGGGGCATTTCACAATTTCTTACCTTAAGAA
>NW_006760386.1:1663844-1672402 GCF_000271605.1 Fomitiporia mediterranea MF3/22
AGTGGGCAATCAGTGGGCGATCAGTGGGCGATCAGTGAGCAATCAGTGGGTGATCAGTGGGCAATCAGTGGGCAAGCAGTGGGCAAGCAGTGGGCAAGCAGTAGGCAATCAGTAGGCAATCAGTGGGTGATCAGTAGGCAATCAGTAGGCAAGTAGTGGGCAAGCAGTAGGCAATCAGTAGGCAATCAGTAAGCAATCAGTGGGCAAGTAGTAGGCAAGCAGTAGGCAATTGGTGGGCAGTTAGCAGGCAGTTTATGAGTAGAGGCAGGCAGTTGGTTCCTGTTGGCTTTGTGCTAGATTTATCAGATTTGGTAAAATTCTACATACAAGTTATCTTTTTTCATTATAAAGAAAATAGTTTATTGGTCCAGCAGTATGGTGTGTGTGTTCTGTTAGTGACTCCTGCTTGGCCCATACAAAAGGCCAAGGGTTCAATCTTGTTAAGTAGCTAGTTTACAATCATTTGTACTTGAAAGTAGTATTTTTTGAATTCCCTCCCATCTATATCCTAATTATACAATTCTCTCTTTTCCCTCCCCTATAACTGAAAACATATTTACCAGAATAATTATATTTAAATTTAAATTTGACAAAGTTGAGGTTTGAAGATAAATTTTCACACTCTGTATTTAAAGTCCTAGTATATTACAAGAGTAGGCAATTAGTGGGCAGTCAGTGGGCAGTTGGTGGTTGACTTTTGGAATTAATGCTATTTGTACACAGAATGATCTATACATTATTTTTATCTAATTTTATTAGAGTAAAATAATTTGCTAGGTAGTCCTTTGCTTTTGAACTACTAGTAGTACTTAGAGGTATCAATGTCAGTTGCTTTTCCCCCATACCTGGATATTGACATGGAAGCCCTTTCATGTTGAAGAGACACTCTATTTCATCTGGCTTGCCTATAACCTGGACAACACAGTCTCCCTTCTTGGTTGGACAGCAAGTACTGAGTTCAGAGACAGGCAGAAGCTTTTTCAGTTCACATCTGTGACCATTGTTAAATGCTAGTTCTACATAGCACCTTGAATGTGACCCTACAGCCTTACACTGCTCATGATCTTCCTACATATCTCTAGGCTGAAACCAACCAGATTGATTATTTGAGCTCCTATGGTGAGCATAAATGGATGCTCCATCATGTTTAATAACACTTGGTGCAAAGATCCACATGCCAGTCTTTGAAAAGTCTAAGAGGTGAGAAATAGGGTTTTAAAAAATATTTATGACATAGATAATGAATGGCTGCCTAGATAATGTTGAGAAACGTACCTGTAACAGGCCCAAGAGGAGGTTGACAGCTTTTCTCTTCTTTTGTAAGCTACCATACACTTCTGGATGGTCCAAGATCCATAGGCTCTTCAGGGGGTAGTGTTACTCCATGATATGGTTCTTTATAACGTCTACAAGTGTATTTAGACATCAGCTTGTCAACCTTGTTCTGTTCCAGTTCTTTATCCCCTCCCAGGTATCCAAAGTCGTCCCTAGATAAGTATAAGTTATGTCTTGGCTAGCATAGTAAAACCTTACTCACAAGGACACCAGACTCGAGAGATCGAATTTTCTGATTCTGTTCTCAGGTTCAAATCCATACAACACATAAGCTATTGCTAGGTCTTCATCAATGCTCTGTACAGTACCTGTTAGCCCCTTTGTGTGCCTGGCAGCACCTGTGTTCCCTCGGATAAGTACGTCCTGCCTAACAAATGGATTCAGAGCATCTCAATTGAATATTGCCAAATTGCACTTGAGTTCTGCAATATCTGCAGACAGTGTGGTTTGCATTACATCATACATGTTGATGTCAATCTGAGAGATAACAAATAAGTGGGTGTGAGGCACAGGAAAAGCTGTTAACTCACACTCTTTCTAAATCAGCCAAACAGTACAATAGTCAACTGTTCTCCATCCATCTTTTCCACTATACCTGTCTGTCCTACTAAAGGCCCCTTTATAAAGATAACCACATCTCCTACAAAATAACCTGTAGCTTGAGCAACACGCCTGCTACCAGAGACCATTTCTTCCTTTACAACCCAAGCTCTCTACACCCAGACCTATGTGTAAACTATGCTTTAGTTTGGTATTAGAAGCACAGGGTTATCATATTTCTCACAAGCTCAGGTTGTTCTTCAGACAATAGTAAGACATATCTACAGTCTACTGACTGAAGCATGATGAACCCACAAAGTCCTCTGTGTTGACCAAATTTGACCTCAACATAGTCTCCTTCTAATAGTATTTGTTGGATGTTAGTACAAAGGACTGTAATATTAGGTAAATTACCCTTACTTTGGACATTGTCTTGTGTCAAGCTCAGATTAGTGAAGGAGTCAAGAGGGCAGAGACCTGTCAGTTCACAGGTATCATTAGATATTGCTACTACAATTCCTACAAGAGCCTGACACTTATGGATGACCCTGTCCAATAGTTCAAGGAATGGTTCAGCCTGCTCAAGCTTTCCCAGGTTTGAGTGTGCAAAAGGGAAGACATCCTGAAGACTAGGATTGACCTTCTGTGTATCCTACAGATGGTCAATGTCAATTATGTGGAGGCCATCAACAAAGCACTTGCTATTGAAGAGGAACTCTTTGTGTGAGACTACTTTGAAAGTTTGGTCCAGAAAACGTTCTTTCAGTTTGTCACAATCTGCAAGACCTTTTAATTGAGTCCTGTCTGGCAGATGTACACAGGGTATGACAGCAACAGAGACTTTACCACCTTCTTGAATCTTCTGGACTACACCTAAAGCCTTTGAATACAGCCCTTTGCTAACTTGTACTCAGTCTCCAATAGAGAGTTCTAAACGTTTCTCCTTCTTATGGCACAGATAGTTGAACACTGTATCCATTTTGTCATTAGGAACATAGTTTAATTTACAGTGCTTGAGTGCTGTCTTACTGAGGATGCTCTGGACTGTACCAGGTTCAGAGGTATAGATGTAAATGTGTTTGGGGATGCTTTTGATTGAGAACACATAATGGCTGTTAGGTAGCTAAGGTTGAAGAAATTCCACTGTTGACCTTGCTGAACTATCCTAGAAAGGGGTGTGGTTTAGCACATGCAGAACATACATATCCAGTTCTGCTGTTGCTTGTCTGGAAGCAACACCTGTGAGAAAGACAATTTCAGACTATTCTTTATCTAGCCAGCATGGTACCAATATAAAACCAAGAAGTATCTTAGCTTGTGCCCTTCTAGAGACTGTCAAGTACACTGTAGACCACTATCTCCTCACTGTATTAGTATTGAGAACTTAAAAAAGGTACTCACTCTGACACTAATCCAATATAGAACATAATTTGAGTAATCCATACCAGTCCTATGAGGAAATTCATTCAGTACCAAGATGTTCTCCAGAATAGGGTGCTCAACTAGACTGTGCTTGACTGGACTGGGTCCAGTCCTTGCTTGTTTCTTTGCCTGTTCCACCATAGCATTGATATCATTGACCTCTACTATGTTTGAAGTCATAGAAGCCAAAGGTAGGTATTTGGGGAGTAATGAACCTGCTTCAAGTGTGTCATCTACAAAATGTAGAAATATTCTGCAATATGAGCACCATATGCATACATAATTAATAGGCTACTCATCATTTCCTTCCTCTTCCTCTTCCTTGTCCTCCTCCACCTCCTCCTTATTGTCAATGCCTGCTTCATTGTCAATAAATGTGGCTATGAGATCATGTAAGTCCTTCTGCTATACAGTATGTGTCAGGCATTTTGCTACATTATAAAGCAGTTAAATTTCTTACTTTATCTACCATAATATTATCCTACAAGATCTTGTAATATGCTTGCCTTTTAGCCTATACTACTTATACTACATTAGATTAATGGCTACTATTTTCACTTTCAAGCACACAATACATACTTGCAAGCCTTGTGTACAGTACAAGAGACGTTTTCATGCAAAACAGCTTGTTAGTCTAACAGAAGGGAATACATATATATATATATATATTTACATATATAGAGTCACTGATACCTACTACAATCCCTGTGCAGTTGAACCGAAATAGATATAGACACTACTACTACACATGTGAATGCTCCTCTCACTAAGTGTAGTTGTAATGACAGAGTAAGAAGAAGTGCCAAATTTGCTTCTGTAGACTCTTGAATGCACAGAATGTGGGAACCAGTTTCTAAATATGTATATGAGTCAAGCAGACATGTGTAGTGTCATCACAAATTACTATATGCAGATATAATTTCCTACATACTATGTGTTCAAAGGTCTGGCATTCTATGTCTGAACACCCTTTCTTCTTACCACCAGTACTGTTTCTCCTCCACACCCCTATTCTACTCTCTTCACATTATGGACATGGCTGAGAATATCAATACGTATTATTCTTGGTGCTTGTAGTCTCCAAGATGCTGTGAGTAGTAATCCATCTGGTTCAGGGCTGTAAGTCCTATCATCTACCCATCTTAACTATTAAATGTCCTTGTTAGGTTCCTGCATGACTTTAGGGAGAGAGAAGCCTGATAGAAGGATGTCTGAGAAGAGCCAGCTATATTGCTAATGCCAGTGAGTCTCCCAAGGAAGGAGTAAGTGGAGGAAGAGGCATGGCCTCCACTAATGCTCTAAGGATTACAGGACTATTACAAGTTGTACTGTTTTGTACTATAGCAAATACAGGACGTAAATTCAGCCAGCTTAAGAGTGTGGGCGTTTTGAAGATGCCAAATTGTTATTCAACATTCCCTGACCTCCTGATAAGGTGGAGGTCACAGAGGGTGCTACAACATCCTCCAGACCAGTCAGAAAAACCAAAAGTCTATCTACTACTTATGTATCTAGTCATTACCTCCTTATACCTGGATTGATTTTTTAGTGTCTTGGCCTGTTTAGGGATTCTCACTATCACAGGCTATAACTATCACTCTATATCCTCCTGGCCTAGGTTCAAGGTACAGGATGTTTGATTTTGGGATTTGTATTAGGCTTGGGAGAACAAATTGATGCCTGGTATGTCTTCAGAAATTCGTTTAACATTATTTTCTCACCCCTTCAGACACTTTTCCTATTTAGCTACAGACTATTGTATATTGCAATTGCCACTGGTCAGGTTTTCTATTCACTACTTAAAATTTACATATAACATACTAGTTTTTACTTGTCAAACAGGCCTTTGTGGCTTGCTGACAGTGTTTTCAAGTTGGCAGCTAGACGTTTTCCTTTCCTGGGCAAACTCATACTATGTGCATTGTGATTGGTTCTGTAATGTTAGTGATTTTTCATTATACATTCTCTTTTGAGAAGTACTAATTGTATTCTGAAAAGGTCATTAATGGCTTTACAAATACTGGTTTCATGTTAGCCATCTTGCTCTCTACACTCACCCTCAGTATCCATCTCTTGCACTCAGTACAGGAACGCTTCCCTGTGATAAACAAGTGTCTGTTACTATGCACTATGTATTCAGGAGTATCTGTACTCATGTATGTTGCTACAATACCTGTCTACTTCAAAGTATCACCTGCATAGAGACATTAAGCTACTGTGGTGTTGCTATTCTCCTTCCAGGCACTCTCACACAGTACCTCCTAACAACCTCACCATCTGTTCCTACTCAGTACCTTTGTTGCAAATGTCTTGGGTACTACACTTGTCAGTGTGTTCCATGTGTTGATACATACCCAGCACTTGCCATTGCCCAATATGTGTACAATCTTACAAGTCCTGATGGACAGGTATTATGGTTAGCTTACTATGAAGCACACTTGCAGTAGAGGTTGGAGCACCTAGAATGAAGAGAGTATGGCTTTATGCCTTGCTCAGTTGGGGTGCCAGCCAGATACCACAACAGGGTTTGCACGTTTGCTTGATCAACAACAACAATAGCATTACACTACTCATTGTATTAGATTTTGCCACATAAGCTTAAAGATAGGGACTTGGTCCAAATATTGTATTCACATTGTTTAGGTTTAGTACAAGTTCAGTCAATCCTTGGTATCTGCCTTTTACTGTTCATTTCATCCTCCCTATTCCTACATTGTAATATGTAGCCTAACCAAGCCTAGCACAATGTAAAGTGATAGGTCAGGGTTCAATTCAGTCAACCTTTTCTATTTGCCTTTTCCTGTTCATCCACCACATTCCTGCATTTAAATATGTAGCAAGACCAATCCAAGCACAGTATGGTGTGAGGAGATAGGTTGATACACTATCTGTTGGCCTGTGTAGTAGTTTCTGTAATGTATTCAGTTAGTTAATAATAAACAATAGATCTTGTTTGCCTACAGTAAGATAAGTGACTGTTTGGGTTAGTACTGTAATATCAATGAGTGCTAGTCCAGGCTGAATAACGAGAGGAAAATAAATAAATATTGAGGTTGAGTATATAGAAGGTCTCACTTACCCTCTTAGTGACAAAGAATAGTGGGGTCCAAGCCAGGTTAAGTCTAAGTTGAATATAGTAAAGTCTCAATCCAAGAGTTGTGTATTCTTTCTCAAAAGAGTATCCTAAGTAAAACAGGAAACTAAAATAAATAAATTTTGACAACATCATACTGGGAAGACAGGTTAACATTGTTGGTAAAAGCTTTATCAGTAAGATGCAAAACGTATCACATCCCTGTATGCTCTGTGCTTTTTAATACAGTTGCTAAAGTATTAGAGATGGTACAGGTTGCTTATCCAATTATTCACATAGAGGCAAGTGTGGTCCAAATACAGAAACTACTCAATTGTTTAGCCTCATACAGTTGTGGTTGTGGCGAATTTGATGTTAGACTGTACAGATTCCTTTGGAAAAGGCAAACCATGGCAGACTGGAAAATGGAAACAGTAGTCATAATGAGCAATGTAGCATACATCCTGCTTATGCTAAATAAATATTTCTCAATATTATGAAACAACAGAGAATATATAACATTTGTCTTTAGTAAGAAAGAGGTAAAGCTACAAGCTATTTAGTACTTCTTTATCATAGACCTTCCTCTCCAACTTCTTGATTCTTTTCTCAAGGTATAGCTGCTTTGTCTAATAAAGAGAACAGAGAAGAGTTCTTCCCTCTAGATGCTTTAGGAGCCTCTTTTCCTTCTTCTCAGAAAGGACACTACATTTACAACACAGACAGCACCCTTTACAAACAGGGCAGATAAAAGCATTGCTTTGATGATTGAATGCATAACAGGGGTTGGGCACAGTACTTGCATTTACTACCACAACCCTATGATTACTATGTGATGTTGATCCAGGCAAGGCCTGGTCATCTTTGAAGGCCAACAGACTGATTGGCAACAATTTAACTAGGCTGTTCAATTTTAAATATGAGTGAACCAGACTTACTCAGCAAATACACTATCATTATCAGACACAGAAAACTGAGAGCCATAGTCTGTATCTGAAGAGGATATATCTGTGTTGATTGATACTGTGTCTAATGCATCTATGTTTTCCTGTTGCAGCTCTCCCAGGAAGTTCTTTTCAAGGAACAGTGTTTGAGGGAAACTGCTAGGAATCAGTTAGCTATCACAACCAGGTGAAACTTATTATGTACAAAACTGCAAAATATTCTGTGCAAAACAATGTTTGGCATTGTATGCAACACATCTTTTGCCATTCACAGTTCCTACTGTCGACTTTCCCTCTATTACACCCATGACAAGACTCAGATGCAGGTTCCTGAAGATGTTTCGAGAGTTTCTCTCAATATGATTGTAACTTTGCTCAAAGAAAGTCCAGGTCTGAAGATCCACTAGAGTGCAACTCAACAGGCTCACTTCTCTCAGATACAACTTGGTTGCCAACAGAACTTGAGTCTCTTGATACAATACGTAAAAATTCTGTATGAAACAGTCACAATAGTACAGAGAACTCACACATTTTGGCTTGCTGCATTATACTGCTCATGCCTATCCATTATGTTGAATGAAGTCCCTGTGTCTGGAGTTGGATAAGGCTCCAAAGTCTGAATGTTTAGATGTCAGAAACGTTCAGATATTTCCAACTGTATGATACCATACCAAGTATTGCCCATGCATATCTGTTATGTTGAAAGAAGTTCCAGTGTCTGGGAATGAATAAGGCTCCAAAATCTGAATATTTAGACGTCAGAAAAAATTCAAATATTGCTGACTGTATGATACCATACTGAGTATTGCCCCTGCCCATCTGTTATGTTGAATGAGGTCCCTGTGTCTGTGGTTGGATAAGGCTCTAAAGTCTGAATGTTTAGATGTTAGAAACATTCAGATACTTCCAACTGTATGATACCATACTGAGTATTACCCATACATATCTGTTACATTGAAAGAAGTCCTAGTGTCTGGGAATAGATAAGGCTCCAAAATCTGAATAGTTATACATTAGAAAACGTCCAAATATTTCCAACTGTATGATACTATACCAAGTATTGCTCCTGTCCATCCACTATGTCGAATGAAGTCCCTACATCTGTAGTTGGATAAGCCTCTAAAATCTGAATATTTAGATGTTAGAAAAAATTCAAATATTTCCAACTGTATGATACTATACAGAGTATTGCCCCTACCCATCTGTTATGTTGAATGAGGTCCCTGTGTCTGTGGTTGGATAAG
>NW_006760386.1:1672889-1681408 GCF_000271605.1 Fomitiporia mediterranea MF3/22
GGTCCCTGTGTCTGTGGTTGGATAAGGCTCTAAAGTCTGAATGTTTAGATGTTAGAAACATTCAGATACTTCCAACTGTATGATACCATACTGAGTATTACCCATACATATCTGTTACATTGAAAGAAGTCCTAGTGTCTGGGAATAGATAAGGCTCCAAAATCTGAATAGTTATACATTAGAAAACGTCCAAATATTTCCAACTGTATGATACTATACCAAGTATTGCTCCTGTCCATCCACTATGTCGAATGAAGTCCCTACATCTGTAGTTGGATAAGCCTCTAAAATCTGAATATTTAGATGTTAGAAAAAATTCAAATATTTCCAACTGTATGATACTATACAGAGTATTGCCCCTACCCATCTGTTATGTTGAATGAGGTCCCTGTGTCTGTGGTTGGATAAGGCTCCAAAGTCTGAATGTTTAGATGTCAGAAATGTTCAGATATTTCCAACTGTATGATACTATACTGAGTATTGCCTATACATATCTGTTATGTTGAAAGAAGTCCTAGCATCTGAGAATGGATAAGGCTCCAAAATCTGAATAGTTATACATTAGAAAATGTCCAGATATTTCCAACTACAGGATGCCATACTGAGTATTGCTCCTGCCCATCTGTTATGTTGAATGAAGTCCCCACGTCTGGGAATGGATAAGCCTCCAAAATCTGAATATTTAGACGTCAGAAAAAATTCAAATATTGCTGACTGTATAATACTATACCAAGGATTCCACCTGTAGCAATATACTTTCTACCCCCCTGTTACCATCAATTGTAATATCTAGCCTGTATGTTCCTGGAGAGTTACTCTGTGAAACCAAACTATTGACTTTAAGCTCTCCTGCAGGGACTGAGTATTCCTGTACAAGTGGTGTTGCAGGAAATTCCCTGTCCCTGCCATGAAGGGAAGACAAGCTTGCACAAAATGGTAGAACCAGACAATTGGTTTTGACACCTTCTGGAGGTGCTGGGGTTTTGTAGGTAAACAGTATTGTAGAACATGCTTCATTTAATTGAGAAGGTGACCCAGCACAACTTAGTGGAATCAGAATGTCAACTTCAAAACTCAGTAGTATTGCAGGACCTTCTCTGTTCTGGTTGTAAAGGAAAGGAGACACTTGCTGAAACGAAGGCATGTTCAATATTCAAGTCAAGGAAAAGATCTGAGCAATTTATACCATGATCTAATGAGCACCCAATGACCTTGCTCTAATAATTGTTGTATTGGCTGTGTGTGCCTGACTGTAAGGCACCAGTGTACAGGTCACTGAACATCATTGAGTCACCTGATCATTCTACAGCCATTTAATGCCTTGGACCTCAGACCTTGTACTGGGAATCCCCCCTAAGTAACTGTGGTGGATTGGAAAACCACACCTTTTAATAGATTTTACTTGTATGCTCTCTACCAATGAGATTTGGACAGTACTGTCCAACTGCAAGATTACCTTTTTTTGAGTCCAGATCACTATGAACCCCTTTTTCAAAGAAATTTTCTTATCTCCAAATCCTAAATCCAGTAATAGCATAGTGGTTAGAATTATTCTCAAGGGAAGACAGAGCTCAGCTAGAGGCAAGGATATGCAAGTGCTATCAATCACTAGAAATAAGGTAATCATAGTGACACAAGAAAGTAGTCCAAAGAGCAATATTCTTATTGAATTTCACAAATATCAAACAAGATCATAAATTAGCACTCTGTTATGTACATACAGCCTTTGAGAGCTAACAAGATCTAGAATAGACAAACAGATCTGCATGTCTAAACAAAGAACTGCTAGTCTACAACAATCAGACTAGTATTACTCCAGATACAAGAAAGCAAGCATCTGCAGTCCAGACCTATAGCTAGTTACTTCACAAGTGTAAAACCAGACTGTGAAAAACCCTCTAATGCCTTACAATCTGTGAGACTTACTGGACAGTCAAAATACATGATCTAGACGAGTGGACTTAGGCTCAAAATGATGAACAAGATCAGAGAAGGGTGGAGACATACTATGCATCATGTCTAAAAATGCACCTGTTGAATGATTCATGCCTGGACCAACAAATGCATTCCTTAGTCTAATTATCATATCATATCCTGTCCTAGCTCAAAGTTGTGGTCAGTAAGGTCCAAGACAGTGCTTAAGCATCTATAGAACCTATTTTCCTTTATACTATTAATAGGTGGGTCATATTTCATAGTCTATTTGAAAGCTGAGGATCAGTGGAATCTGACAAGTCTAAAATTTGGCAAATACTAGAGAGAATAAACTGTTCAGTTATGACTGAGTTAATCTAATTTGTGTGCTTGACTTGACGTTTGCATTAGGCATGGTCAAACCTTGCAATTCAGTGTGTGATTCACCTGCACAATTCACTTTCATGCAAAGTGAATCGTGGACCCCAGAACCCCAGCAATTCAGGGTGAATCGTGCTGAAAGGTGAATCACACTTTGATGCAATTCACCTTGCAATTCACCCCTGCAATTCACCTCTACTCATATCTATTTCCAAATATGTACATGTATTACAAAAATAAAACTAAGCTTCTTTTCACCTCTAAATTCCAAAAAACAATAAGATGATTTGCCTCTTCCTTGTGAGCACTACAGCATACATACTGTTGTCTGTTCTGCAAAAAATCCTTGTGTTCTCTGCTACCAAGCTCTGTTGTCTTCTTGCACATCACTGTACACATATCAAGTCCTTCTTAACATGGCCAAATGTATATGCACGAAAAAAAACTATTTCTTTAATTTTATATTATGTAATTTTAAGATCAAGGGTCGGTATATTGAGGTGAATCACACATGTACAAGTGTGCTAGTCAAACCTGCACATGTGATTCACCTTGCAATTCACCCTCTAGAATTGCAAGGTGAATTGCACAAAGAATTGCAAGGTTTGACCACACCTATTGAAAGCCATTGCTAATTCTGCCATTCATAATCTCTCCATTCTCAAGCAGCAACTCAGGCATGAGCAAATGGCACTGTTGGTTTCAGGAAGTTCACACTAACTAATTGATATTAGGGGTGGTCAAAATTGACAATTCAGGTTGTGATTCACCTGCACAATTCACTTTGGGTGAAAGTGAATCATGGACCCTGAAACCCCTGCAATTCAGGGTGAATTGCATTGACAGGTGAAGCAGCTCTGGAGGCACTTCACCACAATTCACCTCACACGATTCACCCCCTCTTTTTTTTGTTCTTTTGTACTATACTGTAATCCATTACCCTTTTTGTAAAAAATCCTTACACTTCAAATAAAATTTGTAATTCTCACTTGCATATACTAAAATTTGAGTACTAATTAGACTCAATACTTTTTTTCCCTTATAAATTATCAGTCCTATCCTAGGCTTGTGTTATCTTGCTTTAATACTACTAACTTACTCTATAACCTGGCTTTTGTATATAGTCTTATATGTATTAATACAGTAAAAAAATGAAGAAAATACTTGACATATGGACAGAATTGAGTACATATACAAGTAGGGATGAATTGGCCTGAATTGCCTCTGAGAAAGTGGGTTGGTCAAAATTTGTTGTGCAATTCACCCTGCAATTCACCTGCCAGAATCACAAGGTGAATTGTGAGGTGAATTGTGAATTTTGACCACCCCTATTGTTAACTTCTTTTTTTGAGAAAAAGAAAGGGTTCAACTGTGGATTGCTTCATCCGAAGAATCTGTGCAATCCACCATCAAATCTGCAACAATTAACTGTTCGTACAACCTCACCCACTGTGAAGCTAGTTTCCCACACTCTGTGTGTTCAAGGGTGCTGTGTGCTGTGTATGAACCCCCTTTCTTCTTGCCACCCACCAGGATGCACCCAAAATTATCTCCCTTCACATTATACAATACAATGCCTACCTTTGGTGCTCTCAGTCTTAATTTCTTCAGTCATAGCCAAACAATTCTTTCTTGCTGGACTTCAGACCCTTGAATCCACTTTGCCTTGGAGTCCAAAGCAGACTGTACAAACTACAATAATATTATAATGGTGAATAAGTTATTAAGATACTTGAAAGCTGTGTTGGATCTTGTCGATTCTGACTTCGAAATCTGACTTCAAGTTAGAACAGATGTTGCATATGGTTAGTGATATAGTTGTTCTATTGGGTTTGAATGCTTGGAGACATCAAGATGTAGTCTTTCTAAGCATATTTTATTCTGTTTCCTGATGTCTAAGTCTGCTTGTCAAGATCAGGTAATCTTCCTTGCCTAGCAAGTCTTACAGGCTGTAATACACTCAAGTGTCCTTTTACACTCTTGTACACCTGTGAAATAACTAGTTCAAGGCTACAAATACTTGCTTTCCTGAGACCAGGGCATTACTAACAATGATTCCTGAAGGGTAGGGGCCATTAATTCTTTGTTTAGACGTGTAGATCTTTGCATCTATTCTAAATCATAATTGTTAGCTCTCACATATACAGACTGACAGTATAGAGTGTCTCTTTACACTCTAGTGAGGCATTTATGAAGCATACCAATTATATTGTTCTTCAGTGTTAGAGTCCCTGTCTCACTACCAGTAACTTGTAGTATCTTATACTCTCTATCTTCTTGCCATACTCTGTCTTCCTTTAAAAATAATTTAAGGCCTGTAATAATGATAGGCCTGGAATTTGAAAACAGAATATGTATTTTTGGGAATAGGGCCTATCATTATATCTGGTCTCTTAAAAGTAACAAGCCTGCTATTCCACTGTGTCGTCTGCTTACTTTACAGTTATCATCAATTCAAGGCATGCAGGTAAGAACTATTAAAGGATATGATTTTCCAAATTCACCACAGTTACTTACAATTCACTACAGTTACTTACAGGGGAATTCCTAGTAAAGGAACTGAGGATCAAAGCATGGAATTGCTGTGGAATGATCAGGCAACTATTTGTGCATAGTCTCAGGTGTCTCAAAGGTTGCCTCTGCAGTGTCTTCTGCACAGAAGACCATTGGGACAATGTCTTCAGGCAGCCTTTAGTGTACAGGATATAAATTTGTTCAGGCATTTTCCTTGACTTGCACAATAGCCATGCCTTCGTTTCAACCAGAGTTGTCTTCCCTTTACAACTGGAACAAATACAGTTCTGCAACACAGCCAGCTTTGGAATATTTGGCCTCTACAGGTGTAGGAGATTTTGGTGTCAACTTTTCTGTTCCACAGTATTACACAGAGTTGTCTTCTGACACGAATGAAGCATGTCCTAAATCAGGGTTATCTTACAGTGACTCAGTTCATCCAGATCCTCCACAGTTCCACCCTGAGTTGTCTTCCCTCTACAACTGGAATGGGCAGCAGCATTCCACAGCACTGGTTACACAGGGATACATGGCCTGTGCAAGAGAGCTTGAAGCCAATAATTCAGTTTCACAGAGCTGCACACAAGGAGCATTGTCCCCAAGCATTACACAGGGTAGTGTCTGCAAAATTAACAGTGATAGTTGGGATGGACTTTTGGACAGTGTGCTAGTCATCAACAGTAACGATAGAGAGGCAAGACCAGAAGATGTATTTACACAAGCAGAATCCTCAGTATAACACTATACACCTGGAAGCCTTTTAGTAGTTTCTGACATTCATGTATTTAGATTTTGGAGCCTCATCCAAGTCTAGACGTTGCATGTTTGCTCAACATAACAGATGGACAGGAGCAATATACAGCAACACCTCTGACTTCATGAGTTCTCTCTTCTATATAAAATTTTCGTATATTGTTTACATTTTGTATCAAGGAACTCTTGCTCTATAGAAAACCAGGGTGTAGGAAAAGAGAGCAAGACTATTCAGCTGAGCACCAGTGGATCATCGAACCTGGAACGTCTTCAGGCAAAGTTGGAATCATACTGAGAGAAGCTCTCAATACATTGTCAGAAACCTGACTCTGAGCTGTGTCATGGGTGCTATTACAGAAAGACAGACAGCAGAAATTGTGAATGGGCAAAGATGCACTGTAGGCAATGTGGAAGGTTATTTTGCACAGAGTATTTTGCTGTCTTGTAAGTCCTCCTTGCCTGGTTGCAATGATTGACTAATTCCTGGCAGTTTCCCCAAAACACAATTTCTTGAAAAGACCTTCCCAGGAGAGGCACAACAGGATAAAGTGGATTCAATGGATGCAGCTTCAACAGACATAGATACACCCCCTTCAGATACAGATTGCAGTTCAGAATCTTCTGTATCTGATGATGATAGCAAAAATGCTGGGTGAGTCCATTTACTGCATGCTTAGATTTGACAACTCAGAATAAGTATTACCTATCAGTATGATATCATCTGTAAAGGACCAGACCCTGCCCAGATCAAAGTCGTGTAACAGCCAGGAGCCCTGCACAATAATCAGAGGCAGTAGTACTGCAGGCAAACCCTGTTACGTGTTCAACACTCAAAGCAGTACTTTTGTATGCCCTGTTTGTACAGGAGGTTGTCTGTGTTGTAACTGCAGTCGTCTTCCCAAGAAGAAAGAGAAGATGCTCCTAAAGCATCTAGATGGAAAAACTTATCTCTGTTCTCCTTATTGGACAAGACAGTTATACCTTGAGAAAAAAATCAAGAAATTGGAGAGGAAGATCAATGATAAAGAACCACCTGCTTGAGTGTAGCTTTATTTCTTTGTTACAAAAGGAGAGTCATGTATCTTCTCTGTCAATTGTGATATTGAGAAATCCTTATATTGTAATTGATTGAATGTATGCATTTTCCTAGTAGTACAATAACTGAACGTCCAGCATTCTTAATGTTGTAAGTATTCCCTTTGTGTCTGCATACAATACAACAAAGTGCATTCAACAACATAGACTTTCTGTACATTCTGCTGCATGCTTCCATTGACTACCCAACTAATCATCAATCACAAAGTCTGAATCACAGTGACTATGCTGAATGACATTCCTCTTAATACCCACTGCAACCATAGTACAGTTGGAGATTGTTATTACAACATCTGTACATGCATTTACCTGGAATTCTGAAGTTATATCGAATAAAGAAAATGATGGAGAGTAGTATGTACAGTTTTCTTGATTTTTCTACTAATTGCTGTCCCTAATCGTTCAATCTTGGCTGTTACTGATTTCTGTTAGTGAGAAGACTTTAGATGGGTCAATATGTAATGAGAGTACAGGTGGTCAAGTTCACTTGCCCAAGAGTTTAACATGTCAATAACTGTGGCAAAGAACTGATGAAGAACAGTGAAGGGTTGAACAGGATATATGGATAGTATTAGAGGCAGGGGACAGTGAATAGACATTACAGGGAAAGGGACGAGTATTTATTAAAGAACAAATGCTTAAGCAAATTGCAGTAATGGGTCAAAAGATGACTGCAGTCATCACTCCTTATTAAATTAAGGTGAAAATTATGAAACTGTAGCAACTTTCTTGACGCCTACAACTACATTCTAAACCTTAGCCTGTACTATTCATTTACTGTTAATTGCTCTATAGGGCATTGTTAGTTGAAAGTAGGAAGGAGGGAAGGAAAGAGAGAGAGTAAGTGTAGAAATCAGACTAGAAATATTAGAATGCATAGAGTGAGTCTGACTACTATCAACGTTCGTCGACATTGTTAGTTAGTAACTAGTAATGTGATCCAGAAATTTCTATAACAGGAATTCTAAAAATATTTAATATCAGACCAATGTAGGACTTGAGTATATCCCTTGTGTATGGCCACACTCCTCCCTCTGTAACAAAACACATAAGATAAGCAGCTTGTACTATGTCCAATACTTTTACAACTGTAGTAAACTGAGGCGAATTCACCTGAGGGACATACTGTAAGGGGCCTAATTAGAGGGTGTACAAGACCCTTGTAGTCCCTTGAATTAGGTACCTTTTGAGCTTTTCTCCCTAACTGTACTTAATACTAGACTTAAATAGTAAAAAAAATTCTAAGTCAAAATAAAATAAAATAAAATAAGTATGCTGAGTGCCCTATATGGCAACTGTGCCCTCCCCACCTGCCACACCTTGAGCTCACTGTCTCATACAGTGAGCACACACTTTTCTCTGTATCTTACTCAATTCTTAACCAAATTTCTTCATTATTCCTTTAAAATTAATGTAAATTTAGTTGGAACTCATTCATAACACAAATACAATGTTAAATGTATCAATTACTTGTGTATTTGTGTACTATTCGATAATAAAAAATACAACAGTTTCCTCTGACTAAGATTTATGATACTCTAAACTCTTAATACTGTAATAATAGTAGAGCTTATATATCTACAGTATATCCAAGAATTGAGTCTGTGTAATGTATACAAAGGAAGTTACACTATGCTTTATATACATAATTTTGTAGTCTCATATCTATGTAACCACAGAAGTTATTAATATAAGAGTGGCTTTTTTAAATAGGTGTAGATTAGTATTAAATTATTATAAGATATGAGAGGTTTAAAATAAGGAGGTAAATTGTTATTAAGAGTATAGTACAAATATTAGAGTCTATATATCTTTACTATATGTTAAGTTGTTTTATGTAATACTAGGGACGTATTGGGAAG
>NW_006760386.1:1682796-1721736 GCF_000271605.1 Fomitiporia mediterranea MF3/22
CCTAGTATTACATAAAACAACTAACATATAGTAAAGATATATAGACTCTAATATTTGTACTATACTCTTAATAACAATTTACCTCCTTATTTTAAACCTCTCATATCTTATAATAATTTAATACTAATCTACACCTATTTAAAAAAGCCACTCTTATATTAATAACTTCTGTGGTTACATAGATATGAGACTACAAAATTATGTATATAAAGCATAGTGTAACTTCCTTTGTATACATTACACAGACTCAATTCTTGGATATACTGTAGATATATAAGCTCTACTATTATTACAGTATTAAGAGTTTAGAGTATCATAAATCTTAGTCAGAGGAAACTGTTGTATTTTTTATTATCAAATAGTACACAAATACACAAGTAATTGATACATTTAACATTGTATTTGTGTTATGAATGAGTTCCAACTAAATTTACATTAATTTTAAAGGAATAATGAAGAAATTTGGTTAAGAATTGAGTAAGATACAGAGGAAAGTGTGTGCTCACTGTATGAGACAGTGAGCTCAAGGTATGGCAGGTGGGGAGGGCACAGTTGCCATATAGGGCACTCAGCATACTTATTTTATTTTATTTTATTTTGACTTAGAATTTTTTTTACTATTTAAGTCTAGTATTAAGTACAGTTAGGGAGAAAAGCTCAAAAGGTACCTAATTAGAGGGACTACAAGGGTCTTGTACACCCTCTAATTAGGCCCCTTACAGTATGTCCCTCAGGTGGGCGAATTCTCAAGCAGCAAACCCATGGAGCAAAATCGCCTTTGGCGCCGGGAAGTTTGTACTACTTATTTACTGTACTTTGTTGTATCAGAAACTACTAGGTTGCCAAAGACGCGTTTGTTGTTTATGAGGGCCACCATAATGACCTCGGTGCTCAGCTTGCCAATGTTGTCTTACCCGGAGCTGCATATACCGAGAAGTCTACTGTATGGGTTAACACGGAGGGTCGCCCACAACTTGGTCGTGCTGCCGTGCCACCACCTGGTGCATCCCGTGAAGATTGGAAATCATCCGGTATGTCATTGTACTTGCCTTTTTCTATTGTTGTCCTGACTTGTGTTTTAAGTGCTATTTCTGAGGTGGTTGAGCACTCGCTTCTGTACAACGATGTTCTCATGCTACAAGACCGTATGTAGTAGACCTCCCTAGCACTTGCACAGTACGATGTGAGAGAATGCACGTCTGCCGACTTTGCTTCCCTTGGATTAAAGACTCTTGCTACCATCAATAAGTCCGTCAATTTCTAACGTCCCATTCAGAACTTCTACCAGACTGATGTCATTTCACAAGCGTACGTATCCTCTCTCCCACTCCTTAATAGACTCAACTGATTTAGCACGTTTATATTTATCCTTCTCTTCTTTTCCCATTCATGAGTGTGGGTACCTGTACAATTATACAGGTTGTCATGATGGCCCAATGCACACACGCTTTTGTCAAAAGGAGGATTACAGGAACCCTGGTACTGGCATCAAAGTAGCATTTGTGTAGTACACACATCTTTATCAGATGTTTAATGTACAGTGTCTTTGCTTTCTACATCTCTCTTTTGTACTTTCTACTAGTGTGACGTGGATTAGACATCTCTTCGAATGTAAGACAGTTGGAGATTGGCAAACGGTTCATATGTTTATAATGTCTGTTAAAGCTAGTCTTCATGAGCAAAATGCATTTATTGTAATGAAAAGTGTGTTTGAGAGGGATAAGAAGGATGATCTAGTGTTAGCAGATATGTATTGCTATCCTGGCACACGGACTCTCGACTGATAGCAAGACTGGACTGTAGCAGATAGTTTATCGGACTAAGTGGATTATGTTGGATTATGTCGGATTACGTCGGATTACGTCGGATTTTTTCACTCCCACTGACCCAAATGGAAGACAACGAACGTAGACCTACAGTACGAGGGTTGTCCTAAATATTTAAAATACAGGAGAAAAGACACTATTGCACACCTACAGTTCCCACACCAAGAAATCAAATTAGTTAAGCAATTTGTTGCAAGTTGTTCAATCCGATTCATACACAAAATCCATAAGTATAATTTGATCCACCAGATGTGCCAAACTGGATATTCATTCAAACGTTATCATTAATATTAATAGCTTTGTCTATATTTAAATTTATATAACAGTCTCTTCAAGCACACTCACGTGTGTCTGTTTCAACTGTTTCAACTACTTCAATGTGCTGCCTCTTTGATCCTTGCTTAGACCCCTTGTCTGATCACTTTTCCTTTTCTTCTTTGGCAGGGGGAGGGGGAGGGGGGGAACAAGTCAAATGTTCTTCCTCCATCATCTCCCATTTACACTCGCCTGTTTCGATCAAATCACATAGTTGCTCAAGTGTTCAAATTATTAATAGGGCTAGCATCTTCAAGTGGCCAATTAATCAAATGAACACTATAAGTTTTTATGAAGTCAGTGTAAGACTTCCATGGCAAACCACCTTATCATTGCCTGTAAGCTTGCCTGTTCAAATGTCTGTCAATCATAACAGGAAGGTACAAAAGGGAGAGTGGAGTGTACAAAGTTGTTTTATCAAATTCTCTTGAATGACTTTTTTCAGGATGTTTTTTCAATTGTTTGAGTTTGCAACTGTAACAGATGTGGAATTACCAGCCAAACCAGTAATAGTGAACGCTTCGAATTTATACAACAGCTCTTTGCAAGACATCTTCAAGACACTCATAAGGAACTTTTCTGACACGTTGTCCACATAGAAATTCGCATGTCTAAGCACTTTCAGACTGTCATTCGTATTGAGGAGGTTGCACACGTAAATTCGAGATTTTTTAACTGTATAGAGTATTTTTTGTCTAAATCATAATATCCACATTGCCTCTTCATCCATTCGCTTCAATGTGATGGTTGTATCATGTACTTGAGATTTCAGAGACCTCTGAATGCCCTGTTTTTTATAAGGTGATAGTCCTCAACTACTTGTTTCATTTGTTTCATTACTTTGCTCAGTATATCCTTCTGGTCGTCTGCTTCGAGCACAACCCTATGAAGCTCCTGTAAGTGCATCTGTTCCCCTTCATCATGTCCTGGATGATATGAGTAATAATTTGTGACAAGAGATATGAATGGGCATCTCATGCATGTTATAAGTTAGAACAAATAGAAGGTATTATTATTGTGTATAGCCACCAATACCTTGGAATGAATATTCGTTCACATGTTGAACATCATCTTTGTGAGTTGCCTGTCACCTTCTAAAGGCATGTATCACATGCTTCCTGTGTATCTGTATATTGAACACTTGAACACTACCTTACACATTCATTACAGGGTCCCAAAAATCGTATACAGGGCCCATTTAAACGAATGATACTTGCACGTATCTGTGCATTTCGATTGTATTAGATAATTATGCATAAATGTGTATATATTTGTGATAATACCAATTAATATGATAACAATGATGTATCTATGTAATTTAAAGAAAAAAGAGTGAAATTGAAGGGGAAATGAGTGAGGAATGATGAAAAATGTGTACTCATTGTGTGAGACAGTAAGCATGCATGGGATAGTTGCTGAGGGTAGCTGAGCATACAGGGGATCGCCTATAAAGATTATGCAAACAGCTGAGCAATGGCTAGACACTTAGTCATGCATTTACTGATCACTTTGTGTAATTGAATAGATATTACCAATGACAAACATACAGTAGGAAAGAGTCATCCAGTCTTATAGTTGTGATGCTATGATAGATGTAACTATGACGGGGCTAAAAGTACAAAAATATTTAGGTCTGAGGAGTTATGAGAGTTAGAAAATGATAACCATTGATGGTCAATGAATAAATCGGAACAGAAAATAAGAATTTGATCCTACCAGGGAAACCGAACAGTCAAAAATGGGAATGAAAGTTGAACGTGTTTCAATAAAAAAAATGCTTGTTATTAGAGAATAATCATCAGGATCAAGAAACAGAAATTCAGAAGGGCCTATATTATAGTCCAAGGAGAGAAAGTAGGCAATCAAGCAAGAACAAGGCGATCACTTGCCCACCCACTCTCCACTCTCCACTCCTTGCAAGTTGTGCTGTTCTGTGCAATCAAATCATTGTATGTCCCCTCTCGGCAACCGCGCCTGCATTAATAACAACGATCCGATCACAGCATCACAGGTCATTTATGTGTCACTGTAAGCATTGTTCTCCTGACTTTCACAGAACGAATTGTCTCCATGACCGCAGCCTGACTCTCTGGATCCAGAGCACTTATACATTCGTCTAGGATAAGTACACGTGCAGGACGAGTGAGTGCGTGTGCAATAGCGAGTCACTAGGCTTGACCTCCTGAGATTAGTGAAGCATTCTCCCCTACGTGCGTTTCGTAACCTTGTAGGAGAGACATAATGAAGTTGTGCATGTGTGCGGCTTGCATGTTGTAGCAGACATCATTGGGTGAAAGCCCTGCGTTCCCATATGTGATGTTCTCCGCGATGAACGCATTGAAAGATTAGGGTTTGCTAACAATGGCGATATGTGCACGGGGATGTTTGACATCCATTGCATGTAAGCTGTTCCCACCTATTGTGATTGAGTCTGAATTCGGTTCATATAATTGTTGCAAGAGAGGCACTATTGTGGATTTGCTTGAACCTGACGTGCTAACAATTGCAATGCATTCGTTTTGCTTAAACAGAAGAGACGTGCTTTGGAGGACGGGAACATCGGATCGTTAGGATAGGAGAAGTCGACGTTGTTGAACTTGATTTCGCCTTCTATGGGTGGCATCGCACTTCCGTGGGATTCTTCGGTGTCGGTGCCAAGAGACAATATCTTGTTAAGGTCTCGTGTAGCCTGTGTTGCTCACGCAATCTTCTGGGCTAAAAGCGAATAAGTATCGGAATTCAGAAACTCGGAAATACTATCGGCGAATGCTTACTGAAACCCATGAGCTATGCACCGATGGTGACCGTAAAGACGGCCAGGTTGAGAACTACAACCATCTACAGTTACGAATTCGTCTCATTCGCGATGAGAACTGTACCGATAAAGAATAGAAGTGCCAGTTGGTTGACAGTTTGTACTTTGTCAGTAGTGGACGATCAATCCACCCAAATATAAAGAGGAGGCCTTGCTTTTTCTTACCACACACAAGGATTACACTTTTTACTTAAAAATGGTCACATTCATTAATCATTCAAATTCTTCAATAGCACAGAGTCAAACAAATGCTTGTACAAGGTGTTCAAACTTAGATTACAGCAAGAGGGGGTTCACATAATTTTGTTCATTGGGCAGCAGGAAAGGCGGCATTACAAGTACTATACTCAGAACGAGGCACCAGATATTTTCCTCCCAGATTGTTGGCTAAATAACTGATTAGACTGTGTATGTGTATACAATGAAAAGTAGGTACTTGCATTCCTGTAGACTGTCCAACTATATGTTATAAACTGGTGGTGCTCAAAAAGGTGATTTTCCAAATTGCTGCGTGTGGGAAATGACTGTACAAGACTGTAGAGTGGACAATACCAGGCTCCTGCAAACCAACCGTAATGAAACGAGTAGCACATGGGTTCATACATTTCAATCATCACAAGAGGACAATGAGGACAATCTTCTGAAGAGCCAGTCAAAGAACCTTGAATGTAGCCCCTGTATTGTTCCCTGTCTGGTTCCCTGTACTGTAGGCACTGAGCTTGAGTCGCCCCCAGGAGAAAGTTTAACCTTTCATGACGAGCCCTTGTCTGCTCAGCTGTTATTGTCTCCCATTCTTCATTGTCTAGTATTGGTCTGGCAAATTGTCGGATATACAGTACTTACTCAGGTGCCTGGTAAAGGTCCTGCCAAGGTACTAGAGGAGTAGCTGGCCTGCCAGTACATTGAGCAAGCTGCTGTGGAGGCCTATCTGACCTAGTGAATGGGGTGAGTATATAGCCTCTACTTTACTTGTTAGACTTGCCTTGACAACGCCCTTCTACTCATGACTGAATGCCAAATAATACAGAAGCAATACTGTCTTAATTGTAGTACATATTATACAGGCTATTGTAGTACATATTCCAAAATATCAGTACGGACGTGTGGATTGATATTCTTGTGAGTATGCTATTTGTACTACTGATGATGAGCAGACCCTTACCAGGTACAGCCATAATGACAGAGTGAGAAAAGTTGCTGGATTTGCTTCTACAGACTCTTGAATGCATTGAATGTGCAAAAATATTTCTAGATATGGATATCTATCATACGAATTTTGACTTGCATCATACAGTCTTAATTGCATTCAGAGATAGTTTTGCACACTCTGTGTGTTCAATGGTTGGGCATGTTGTGTCTGAACACCCTTCCTTCTTGCCATCACAATCAACTCCTGACCACTCTTGTCACTCCTCTGGGCAACATCAAGGCTACTTGATACACCAACTCAGCCACACAACTATCTTATACTGTCAGTGATGTCTTGTAAGGCTGTTCTAGCAGTATTTGCCTACAAGTGTGCCCACTTTGTAGTGTTTGACAAAGAAGACAATGAGCTTGCAGGGGTTCCTGTATCAACTGCTGAGGCCAATACCATTACAGCTAAGCAAAGGCAAAACGTGCTTACTACACATTGTAGCTGTAAACACAAGCTGAAGAATTAATGTGAACTCAAAGAGTCCCTTGAGGCAGAGAGGAGAGAGAGAAGGAGATGTGGCACAAGCAATGATGCTTTGTACACAGGTGATGCAGTTTGGTGTATCTGACCCTTTCAGGGGTGCATAAAGTCAAGGTGCTGTATCTACACATGTGTTTCGTTTGCCTATACTGCTTTCCATTTCTTGTTGCTTCAGTCATACATTTGCATATGCTATTCCCTATGCACTTCATTTGCACTTCATGCATGCATCATGTTGCCACATTGGACTGAACAGCATAAATGATTTGTCACTGGTTGCATTCACAGCTACCCTTGAAGAATGGTACAAAGTTATCATTCCAAGTTCATACCATTCTACAAGGCAACATTCAGCATCCTGTGCATTGTTACACATTTCCCTACCACCATTCCCTACCCACTTGCTTGGGGCAGCTGCAACAGTAGGTCTTCTCTCTGCCATTATTTGTCCAGGACAAGTATGATGGATGGTCTGTGATGCAAGCCCTGCATTGATGAAGACGTGAGCAGGTATGATGCATATTGGTTCTATTTCTTTTTGTGTTTGCTAACATTTTTCATTGTTTCAAGCTCCAGAATTTCTTTACAGGGCCAGAACGTTGCCTGGGAAGTCTCACAGACACCCAGCAGGCAGAGTGTCTCTTTACACTCCAGTGTTGTGTCTGTGAAATAGACCAGTCTGAGTTCAGCATGTGGCCCTTGTTGTTAGATCTGGCTCTCTGTGATTAGGGTTAGCACGATTGGGTACAACTGAGTTGCTCTTTACAGTAGCTAATTCTCCTGTAGTGTGCCTTTGTTTGTAGATTGTCAATCTCCTGGCTCCTTGTTATTACTCATCACAATTTATTTTCCAGTCTAGAGTTGTATAGCTGTGATGTGTAACTCTTAAAAGGGTCAATCCCTGGAGTAATACTAATGTAGTCTTTATGCTACTGTGTATGAATCTCTTTCACCAGGCACTGTGTCATTGCTACTGTGCCTAGAGATGCTAGATACTTTCATTGACTCTCTATACAATGAGTGTAGGAATGACTATCTGTGTATGTGTTGTACAGCTATGGTTCTGTAAAGTGTTCGTCACCCTCATAGTCAGTAGTAGTTTCTCACATCCTTCCAGAGACACATTCACAAGTATGATTATTACTGAGACTAGGTTTACAGCATATAATTTTATATCAGTTTACATTTTTTAATGAATTAGGTTGAGCCAGGATCATGTAAATTAGTCAAAGGAATTGTATTTTTATCTGGAGGGGACAAGTTTTGATGTGTCTACACAAAATAGAGTGATGAGAATCTATTATCATGACAAATACTTCTTGGAACTGGCTGTATATTTTCACGAACTCGTGTTAGTCATCACAACATTTCCTGCTTTTGGACACATAATTTGCACACTCTGTGTGTTCAAGTGTACAGTATGGTGCTCCTGAACAACTTTCTTTCCTCTGTCATCATTGGCTGGGCCACAGTCCTCTCCTGTCACACTAAGGCTCTAGTGTATACTCAAGATTATTATCTGTGCCATCTGCAATCTATACTATAGATTAGTTAGTGTCAAGAGTTTTACCCTTTGTCAATCAGCAAGTTCAAACTTCATAGTGTTCCTATACAACAATAAATGGATTATATAGGGATAACATGGTTCAACCTCTTTGTTGGATTAAAGAGTTGCTGGAAGAGGTGCTCTGCAAAGTTTTCCTAAATTTTGTCCAGGAGTCACAGAGGCAGAGACCTAAGGGGTGTGACAGAGCCATGTTTGCACCCATTCACTTGTTGTAAATCTGTAGGAGCTGGCGTTTCGTAGTTGAAGGATACTCACTACTATGGACATCCATATTAGTGTCTTTCTCCTGTTGAGACAGTGAGAAACAGACAAAATGGCTTGAAAGGACTGTTGCAACTTGTCTCAAGAGGTCTGGGAACTGCCCACTTAATATCAAGATGATCTGCATTCACAAGGCCAAGTTACTGCTTGACAATTTCTATAACAGTGTCTGGGGAAAGTATGAGAAGCACCATCACAATGCCCAGGAGAAAATCATAGAAATGATTCTTGCTCAGCAGCATTGCTGGCTGCATGCTTATTTCAACTTCAACGTCAGTACAGATTGACTGTCAAAGTTCAAGCTTGTTAATACACTAACGTTGGAGACTCTCACAATTTGTCGGATCTATGGCAATGGTCCAGACATATACATCAATACAACAAATTCACCAAAGTTGGCATACCTCTGTATTAGAGGGAATCCTGCCATTAAAATAAGCAATAGGCAACTATATGGCCTAAGGTGGATGGAATTCCAGGATGTTATTCTGTACCATAGGGGCCATCTGCAACACAAGGCCTTTCAAAATTTTATGCAAAAAGTACCAAATTTGGAATCCCTCAAGATAAATTTCTATAATATCCCTTTTGAGGATTGGGCTGATGAAGACTCTGAGAACGTGTTTGATGGTTCAACCATATCAATGGAGAAATTGACTACCCTTGAGGTCAAATACACTCCTAACACAGTTCAGGAAACCTTAACAAGTGTACCCAAGCCTGAACTGAAATGCTTTACTTACTGGCCTCCAATCAATGTTGATATTCAGGAAGCTTTAGAGTTGTATGCACTGCCTAACTATACGTTCGAACGCTTAGAGACTCTTTCACTCTATGATGCAAAATGGGATCCCTTACTAGCTGAGCATGTTCTCAGCTTTCTAATTTGTATACCCAACTTGGAGAGGCTTCATATGAAAGAATTCCAGTTCACACCCAATTTCTTCAAGGAGCTAGCTCCCCAGAGTGGATATGGACCACAGGGAATCAGCATCATGTGTCCTAGACTTAAGGAATTTATCCTCGAATTTCTGAATTATAATGAGGACAGTCTGTTGAAAGGAAGGGAATTGGACTGTTTGGTCTTGTTTTACAATATGGTTGAACAGTGCTGCAATGTGCTTACACTAGTGGGGGACATTGAATTCATACCTGACAAGGCTGACTCTGACACTAACACAAGACAAACTAATCCCCCTTCCATACACTTCACTGTCCCCATGAGTGTAGAAGAAGATGTAGGCAGAGTGTGCAAGTGTCTTACAGTTCAGACACAGATATTGTCCATTCTGTTCACTGATTGCAGACAGCTGACAGTAAGGATCAGTGCTGGCCAACAATGTCCACCAAATCACCAAAATATTGCTTGAAGCATGCCTTAAAAAGGAATCTGCACGTCTTGCACAAGCAGTGACCAAAGAGGAGCAGGTACAGTGTAAGGATCAAGTTTGCCAAGGATGGTCATGTGGGTCATTGGGATGCTTGTTGCTACTGTTACCCTTGGTGGAGGGATCATGCACGTTTTATTCACAATAGTTAAGAAAAGAATGGTTCTGTATTTTGTCTTAGTGAATTTGGTTAGTTATGAAACACGAGAAATTATCCTGTTGTCCTTAGGTGCTGGTTCTGAGATGATGATTGTCCCCCATATTCTTGGTTAGATAACGAGTTTGCTTCACAGTGTGTCCTGCATGTGTTCTAGTAAGTCTGATTGTAGCCTGCAAGCTCTACCAAAGGTCCAGACTTTGATCTTTGACACACTCCCAAAGTTTGATAGAAAAGACGTTCTCTGTTGTTGAAAACATCTACCCAAGAGCAAAAGTGAGAAATATCTTATGTAAGTCAATAACCTAAATGCCATCCACAGACTCTCAATCAGTTATGAGGCTGGACTGCAGTGGTTTCAATTTCGGATTATGTGGATAACATCATATTGCACAAAATTATTCCACCTCACTCAGAGGCTATGACTATGGAGACAACATACAATAAGGGATCATTGTATCTTTACTATGTGTGTGTGCTGTTCAAAGCACACAGAAGTGGTCTGTACACAATCAGTCATGGATGGATAATATCAGTCTACCCAAATACAATTCATCTGCATGTCTGATATTCAGTTCTGTGTGAAATCAGATGGAACAATGATTAACAGTCATTCTCAAGGTATATTGGCCTTATGAGAAGAGGAAGCTGTAGTAGTGTGATGACAGCCCAGAATGTCCCAATGGAAACTTATTAGGGCAACTGACAATCAGAAAGACAAAATCACTACTAAAATTAACATATTGCAAGTTGTTCACATCAGATTTAGAATGTTGCACAAGACATCTTTTAGACCTGAAGAGACAGAAAGCACAGATGAAGCAGATGGTGCAGTTGAGTCTGCATTGGGAACAGGGCTTGGTCACAGTGAAGGAATGCAAAGGGAAAGAAGACATCAGCAACCTGGCCAAAGATGAAAGTCAGTTTGAAGGATTTCAAGGCTGGGGAGACAAGATAAGTAGAAGATCAAAATGACGAAACTCTGGACATTGATTCTGATTTAGACAGTGATTTTAGGGACGTATCAGAATAGGACAATATTGCAGTGGAAAGTAAGCTGCCTGTGAAATTCAAGGGTAAGTAATACAGACAAAGACACTGTAACATGATGCATGAGTCACAAGCAACAATATTTGTAACCCAATCCCTTGGCCAGAGTAGACATATTACCCTAGTCATCTTTGTCTTGCTTTCACTTTGTCTTGTTTCCTATACTACTAGCAACAGCTGTTGAGTTCAAGGTATCTGTTACAATGCCACATTGCTCTGCAGCCTTTTCAACATATCCCCATAACATTGTTATAACGTGTTTGTTTGTACAGATGTCAGTGTGCTGACTTCAAACAGCCTTTTGAAGACCAAGAATCTCTTTTGCAATAATCGAATTGTTGCAATCTTGCAAGGCATAAATGAGGACACCTGTAAAAAAAATGAATTAGGACTTCCCTAATCATGTGAGTATAATTGTCATCATAGTTATTGTACCCATGAATACAAACTCAACTGGGGCGACAATTTGTTTGACCTTTGTGAATGCTTGATTAAGATTGTCAGAACTTGTGATAAGCTAGTATTTATTGAGCACCCAATTGATTTTCTGTCTAAGTTCCTCCTTTGGTGTATTGTCACAGTGTAGCCATGCTGTGATCTTCTGATTAGTCACATCCGATTGCTTGGGTAGTTTCTTGCAACAGTATGCAAGCTGTGCAATGTATGAAAAGTGCTTTGCTTGACTAGTATCCTACCTGAGGACCACATTCAGTCCATTGTCATCTCCATCTGTATGAGTGTTGTTGAGCTCTATTATCCAGTCAGCAAATGGTGTCAATATGGCTGCCATTTTCTCTTTAAAAAGGTGAGCAATCTGTCAACAGACAAGATATGTGGCACACAGTCTGGCTCACCAGCTGCAGTTAACAGAACACCCATTTGCACTCTTTGGAAAATGTCACGTTCAACTGTAGGCTTGATGCCTCTATACTCTACTGTAGCAAGTATTTAGTAAAAATGGAATAATGCAAAAAAGGTACTTGTACCACAAACAATCATTTTTTTATCAAACTTGTTCTTTAAACTCTCCTTAAGAAGTTGTTTCTTCCTGGTCTGAGTCCTAGGAAGCTTGTAATAGAACAGCATTTTCGTGGTTGGGTTTCTGTCTTTGGTGAACGAGGATATGAGCAGCTTCAGGAGTATGAATGAGACTGAGCTTACAGGGAATCTAAAAGAGATTCATTTAATGTCTGAGCTCAAGCATAATCACAGAACTACATACCTGTCTATTGATGAATGACTGAATAGACAACAACTGTTGCTTTCTGTCCATACACACTCTCAAAAGTGTATCAGACCTGTCTGAATCAGGCTGGATGCAAAACAGTACAGGAGGAACATAGTAATTACTAAGGATTGACTCTATTAACATGATTTGCTTTTCCCTACTCCAAACAAGGTCTTTGTTCAACTCAGGTTAAGTCAATCTGGTGATACAGAACACTTCATCAAAACACACTTCTCTGATACAGGGGGCTGAGGTCAATGTAGCCTTTGTGTATAAGCTCATAAAGCTCTAGTGTTGTTAGCTCAGTAGCAGTCAGAGGGTCAGGGGTGTTTCTGGATTCGAATAAGAGAGATAATGAGTCATTGAAAACATAGCAAGTGTGCAACTTTGTATACCTTACACTCAAGTCCTCTAGGTCAGATTCCAATTCATTGATTCCTCTGATTTCTTCTTTGGGTAGTATGTCCATGTCCATATGAGGGGAGCAGGGGCTTCAGCTGTTAACAAGGGAACAGGTATTAGTCTTAAGGCTAATGTAGCAGACTGGTTGGGCTTGAAAGGAGACTGATATTCTGCCCTGTGACACTCCCTTCTCTGAGGCAAGCTGGTTGGATTAAAAAGAAGACAGATATGGTGCCCTGTGCCAGCCCCTTTTCTGGGGCACTAAAAGTGGGATGACTCTACTAGAGCAAGGAGAAGAAGCACAGTATGGCTGTAGTGAATCAAGACCCAAAATTCTATGGATCACATTTCATGTACTGTAGTCTAACATTCTGCTACAATTGTACAGAAACACTTAAGTGTGATTGTTGAAACAAACAAGGTGCCTAGTAAACTAGGGAAAAGGTAAATTTGACAAGTGTATCATGTTTGGTCAATCTATACAAGTGCTGCAGGTAGGGTGGGCAAGGCAAGGCACAAACTGTGCCAACTAGTCTCAGAAGGCAAAACAATCAAACAACCTGGTCCAAGTCTCTTCATCTCCCAGCACGTCTAATTGATGCACAGCCTACTTCTAGCAGAGGGCATTATTTTTTCTCCTATCCTCCAGACATCTTACTTCTTTCCCCCAACCTCCCTCATATCCTCTGCTCAACTATATTATAAAGAGGCACAGTAAGAGGCCTATTATACTTGACTCAGACAACAAAGGTACACCTCTTCTGGCAAGAAGTCATTGTCTCCAGCTCATTTCTGGCTAACCTAATTGTATAGGACTTGACAAAATACACAACATTATTATTGTGGACCATTCACATATTTGTCAGGATGCCAAAACCAATGCTGTTACTGTAGGCCCTGGTTCACAAGACTAGACAACTTGTAAGTTGAAGAAGGCCAAGCCAGAGGAGAACAAGATCCACTCATACTCAGACCCAGTAAACGAGGCTAAGGACCCATTGCCAAGCAAACATTACATTGTCTCTGAGTCTTCTTCTCAAGTACTGTAGCAGACTACAATTGCTTGTTCTGGTAGCAGACACTTCCTGTGCAACAGACCCTGAGGTGAGTGTCATATTTGCCCTAAAATTATTTCTTTATCAAGTCCCTTAATGCATCACAGTTGCACATGATGACAAGGGCAACCATGGCAAGCTCAGTGAGGGGGAGTAGGAAGACACTACCAAGCATTGGCATGCAGACTTTCAAGGAGTCCTGTACAGTTACCACAAACAATTGAATACACTTTTACTTAAAGAGTGGTCTGCAAGCTCTTAAGAAGGTGTGTACAGGTTTGGTGACAATTACATTCCACACCTCAAGATATTGTGTACAATAGAGCAGCTTTACCAGGAAGTATTGCTCTTGAGGGCAGCCTTGATGCAAAAACAATGTGTGTAAGTTAATGTAAGATAACGTTTCTGGAGCCCAAGTGTAGTTGGAATGAATATTTACCTTGTGATACACTTGAAGGAACTGTATTTGATTTTGTCTTTATATTGTCCTTTTAACTGCATAGATACATAAAAAGCTGTCATACAGAAGTTAGGGTACATGTAAAGTCCCAGGTCAGTAGCAATCATGAGAGACAACATTTGATATAGAGCAAGAATGAGCTACTTAATGCTCAATTATATATGAGACAAATGCAAATCCTAAGTTCTCAACAAAAATGTAGTGTTGTACAAAAGGGGCAATACATGGTATTTAGCAACGAAAGAAAAGACACAGGTGAATTGTAGTAAAGCACCTCCAGGCTTCTCTTTCTGACACAATTCACCTGCATTGAAAGTCAATTGTACACAATGACTTGCAACCTGAATCACCAATGCTGACCACACCAAATATTATAAAAGTTTCACACATCAGCAAACGATTCTCTTTGTACTTCTAATCTACTTATCACACCCTGGTCCCCAGGCACTCTAGTCAGTGTTGTTGATGCAAACATTGCCTCTGTCTGTCTGCACTACATAGCCACTGGAGTTGCCCAAAGTACAGAACAGGCAAACGTCACATCCTCTGTCTTTCCCAGTCTTTGAGCCATTCACAAACAGTGGCAGTGACAAGTATTGTACCTCCTGTCTTTGTTGGCCTCAACCCTGTAGTCTTTGCCAATTGTTTGACATTGAGTGGAACCAAAGTGCAGGACTGCAATACAATCGAAATGACAAGCAAGAAACAGATTGCAAGACAAAACAAACAAACACACTTGCTATGCTGCATTCCTTGGGAACTGTGCAAGGGTGTAGACAACCATGTGTCAGGTTGATACAATTGAGAAACATAGTGAGCCCTGTCGAGTACCAGAGCTTCTCACACAATTGACACATTGATAGTCAGGGCATAGATGTACAAACACACCTGCCATGCTACATTCCTTAGGTTCTGATGTGTGAGGCTGTTGTGTTGGCTGACACAAAGGGCAAACAGATGATTGGTGCTGGCACATCATTGTATGCTCCCAGGCTTGTTTGAGATAAGATGCAGACAAACACACAAGTAATTGCCACTGTTTTCTAAGGCTGATAGCAGGTACTGAACATCATTTCCTGCATACACCTGCACTTCTTTTGCCTGTGTATGTAATTCACACATTAATTCAAGTCTTAGAGTTGGATTGAATGACACGTTGAGACATCACAGTAAACAATACAACAAAGACATAAAGACACTACCTGTAAGCAGGTATCAGAGCTGAAGACAAACCTACAGTAGTTTGGAGCTACTCAGATCATAATCTACCACTTCTGCCAAAGCTCCAATGTGTTGAGCCCAATTCTGCTTGCCCTAGTTATTGCTTCATCATAGACAATAGCATCTGTTGTATATTTAATCATGTGTAGATATAATGTTTACACATATAAAATGTTCTTGTACAGTTGGCATGAGGAAGAATTTGATCCTTTATTTTGATGGTTCAATCTGACCTCAGAATCAGTTTATTTGGCAGATATGCCCAATCCAACACTGAGCTGCTAAATACTGTCTTGCATCAGGCCAGGACCCTCCCAATATTGGCTATGATAGGCTCTTAGGACAAAGGAGTTCTCATTTGAGCAGGAAATGAAAAGAGCTACCACAATAGGCAATCAGAATTTATGACTGACTGAAAGGCAATCATCATCTGGTTCCTGCACCTTTGAACATGTCTCTTTGTGACAAATCAAGTAATCAATACATTATAATGCATTTTTTGAGTGAAGGTCCTACACAATTCAACTGGGTGCTCAGCCAGTCTGTAGAGCTGGAACAAAATGCTACAACTGTTAAGCAGCTTTTGTCAAGCATTGTGTACATGTGATGAATGCTCAAAGACACTAAATTGTGATGGTCTCTGGAGAGTTTATTGTGTAAAAGGCAAGTATAAGGCACATCTTATTCAGATAAGGCTGAACAATGCAGAATCCACTACTCCTAGAGAACATGCAGACGTGTCCAGCAATGAGGGATCCACAACTACAGGAGGGTCTAAGAGGATGCAAAGCAACCTTGATCTCTGTGACTCTGACATTGATATGCCTCTGGACAGTAATAACTCAGGTGTGGAGTCAATTCATTCAGTGAATTTGGAGCTCAGCAGTGATCTGGTAGTGTTTGATTGTGGTATGTTTCCCTTAGAGTTATACGTCAGTTTTCATCTAATATATGTATGTCAAGGATATCTTTTTGCCTGGCCAGTAGACTGGGAAAATAATATTGTACAGACTACTATGTTCATCTCAATTTTCTGCACTGTCTACTTCATGTTAAGTTGGAAATCCACAGACATACTACTTGGTATGCTGAAATGCCTAGTCAGAGCTATTCTGAAGACAGTCAAGGACAATGAGACAGTAGAATACATAGCCAGACACATTCCAGAGGATTCCAGGACTGTCAGGGCAAGGTTTAGGTTGGACAGACTGTCTACTGTGTATACTGTCTGCCCCTCTTGCCATGCTTTTTATCAAATAACAGTCAATGGGTCCTTGACTGAAGCTATCTCTCTAGAGGTCTGTACAGAGATCTTGACAGGGGGGTACTCCTGTGGTGAACAGCTCATAGATTTGTCTACCAAGAGGCTATACAAAACGTTTACATACCACTCCATTCTTGATTATATAGCAAGGCTGGCCTTGCAGCCCTCAACTGAAGCCTACCTTGACAGAGCATGTGACAATCTTCTGCACACTTTACAGTAGGGGCAAAGCAGTCCTGAATTTCAGAAAGGGCCTTTCCAAGCAGATTTCTTGCAAAGCTTCCAGGGACACCAATCTGGGACATTATTTGTTAAAAGGAATACTGAGCTGTGCTTTGCATTTGCCTTAAACCTTGATTTTTTCAATGTGGCAGGTGTCTGGAGTAGTGCAGCCAGTGTGTCTTACAGTATCATTTCTCTGGTTTGCTTGAATCTGCCTGAAGACATCCAGTATAAATCAGAAAACATGTTCCTGATTGCTATAATTCCAGGCCCTACTAAGCTGCCTACTACCAAAATCAACAAGTACATATCCAATCTTATGGACAAACTTAGAGGAGTATGGGAGCCAGGGATTATCCTCTCACAGACAGTATCTGCCCCAGATGGTTGTCAAGCTCAAGCTACAGTTATCATTGTCACAAATGACCTCCCAGCTGCCTGGAAAATAGCTGGTCTTGTGTCACATGGGAGCAAGGACCACCCCTGTTCTATCTGTAAATGCTCAAAGAGTCAATTTGGTGAAGTTGACAGGGAATTTGCACAAAGGGATCTTGAGACACTGTGACAAAAGGCAGAAGATTGGCAGTATTGTTCTTCAGAGGCACAGAGGAAATGCATTACAAGAGAATATGGTGTGTAATGGTCAGAGCTTTGGCATTTACCATATTGGAATCCCTCAAAGCAGCTAGTTGTTGATCCAATGTACTGTCTTTTCCTTAGCCTAGTCAACAACCATTTTGCAAACGTCTTCTCTCTAACAGATAAGGCAGTCTCAGCACTGCCACCAGAACTTCCAGCCTATACTTTCTGTTTCAAGCAAGTCAAAGATTCACCAAGCTGTACAGCCTTGAATCAGAACAAAATTGAAGACGTATCAGCTATTCACAACATACTGGTCAAGCCCATTCCAGAAAACAGGGACATTGATGAAAGCAGGACAAGCTTTGTCCAACAATTGTGTAAGAAGAAGTTGAAGGCACTTTCCTTTGTGTGGACTTTACTGAGGCTAGAACTGGAGACACTGGCTGAAACAGTAGGGCATGAGGGACAGGCATGAAACCAACCTCAGAAATCAAATTATGCTTGTGTGCTTACTAATTGGGTGAGGAGGGTTTTTATGTTGTCTTAGCACAAACTCATACTATCAAACAGTGTTTCTACTCAAGGCCACTCTGTTCTACAGTTCCAACAGTCAAGCTGATAACAGCTAAACTAATACTCCACATTTGACACATCATCAAGCACACCTTAAAGCTGACATGGATTCATTCAGTACTGCATGATTTTGGATTGCCTTCTGCTGGTAAGATTAAAGCAGATGAGTGGCAAACCCTTTGCACAGTATATTTGCTGTTAGCACTGGTCATGTATTGTCACTATAATGGCACACACAAGAGCAATGAGGCCAAGGACCAATTCGAAAATGTCTTGGATCACACTATAGAATTGGTTCAAGCAATCAGTGTAGTGTGTAAACACACTATAACTGATGAAGCCATTTCTGCATATGACAAGCACATCAAGAATTATATATGTAGACTCATGGAGGTCCATCCATATGCAAAACCTACTCTGAACATGCATATGGCAAAACATATCACAGACTTCCTTAAGCTTTATGGCTCAATTTATTCATGGTGGGCATATCCTTATGAGCAGCTCATTGGTATGCTACAAGAATCCTCAAGCAATAACAAGACAGGTAAAGATTGTCATTCATGCTTTGACACCCTCCATGCTAACTGTTTGCTGTACAGGTCAGCTCAAAACCACACTTTATGATGCTTTCATCTCTACATCAAGGTTGCAGACACTGGCTTCATGCCCTGACTGTTCTCCAGGCATAAAAGCCTGCTTATCAGTTGCTAATAAAGCATATCCATCAGCACTAGTATCAGAAGCAGATCAGAATGCATTGGGCAAGATTGACTCAGGGAAGAATGTTGCACAGCATGCAAGAAATGCAAAGCAGTGTTGCAAAAACGAACCTTCTCAATACAGGTTCAATAATGTTCAATATACCACACACAAATGTCATCAGGGGAACAGCCAAGTGGTTATCTGTCCTGGAAATTCTAGCAGACTAGCACTAGCCTTCATTGAACGAATCTCTGTTACAGATGGGCACACAATTTTTGGTGTTTGTTATCTTTCTACAGTAACAAATGTGGACCAAGATCCTTTTGCCTGTTATCCAGACTTTCCAGCAAGGATATACTCTACATTTACTTCTGGAGAAGAGTTTGTTGACCCACAGACAGTCAAAGGCTACTTTGCCTCCTTCCAGATTGACAAAAATAAGATCACTATACTCTCTCTGGTAGTAGTAAGAGCTTTACCTTAATAAGCTGACTTATAAGTGCTAATCCATAACAGCCAGGCAAATGATGTGACACAGCTTCCTTTTTTTTGTACATAATGAATAGATACTATGGACCTAACAACAGATTGGAAGCATACATTGGGATGTATTCGAAACACTACAAAGCCCAGAAGCTTGTAGCATTTACTAACACACTCACACTGTACAGATATTGCAAGTACATTCTGCCCTCAAACACAGGACACAGCACGGATTCTGACTAATCTGACACACTCTGATAATTCTGCCAATGCACTGATAATACCACTTCACACTAGATAGTGCTAAAGGATGGACACTGCATCAGTAGAGACTATTACTCTAGCAATGTGTTAGCACCTTTTGATCAGTATTTAGCTTGAGCCTTGTACAGCAGAGGCAGTAGAATGCTACAATCAACTGGTGGATTGTAGGGATTCTCTTATTTGACTTCGAATTAAGGCACATACCAGCTACTGAATTTACATGTACAGATGGCTTGTCTAGGAGACAGATGGCACCTGGAGATCCAGTGGAGGAGGACGATTTCGAGGAATGGATAGATGCTATGTATACATTCTGTGTAGGAGTGACATACAAGGTGTTGGTGATGGGATCTGGGGAATCTGCTGAATCTGAAGAATCCGACAGCATCAGATTACTCAGGAAGGATTGGTTTACAGTGACAGAAGGTGTGAAGAGGAAGGACAAGAGGCTTGAATGAGTGAAGGAGTTCCTGAAAGAAGGGAAGCAACTGGATGGTGTGGGGGATAAAGGATGGGGGGTGTTCATGAAGTATGCAAGTAGGTTCTTTGTCAAGGAGGGTAGGATCTGGAGGAGGTCAAAGTTGGGATATCTGCAGGTGGTGGTGATGGAACCAGAGAAACATTTGGAATTGGTATGGGCTGTGTACAATTTTATGGGGCACAAAGGGGTGTATGCAGTGAAGACAAGGTTGTATGAGAGGTTCTGGTGGCTGACACTTGTACACAATGTGAAGTATTTTGTTAAGACCTGTCATCAATGCTAGTTGAGGCAGACAACACAGGTGGTAATTCCACCAACTGTTTCAGATGTGGCACTACTGTTTGCAAAGGTTCACATTGACACAAAAGTCATGCCAAGGGCAGGGAGATATTGTTACATTGTGCATACAAGGTGTGTGTTGTTGGGGTATCCAGAGTTTCAGATGTTGAGGACAGAGAACAGGAGGGTGATTGGTACATTTATTTTCAAGGCATTGTTGTGTAGGTTCAGAGTGTGTCTGGAGTTGGTGACAGATAACAGGACACTGTTTGTAGCAGTGCTGGACTATCTGCAGGATAGATATCACATTAATCACATACAGATATCAGCTTACAACTTAAGGGTGAATGGTGTAATAGAGAGGTAGCATTATAATGTACTATAGAATCAGCTGAAATTCTGCCATGTTTACTCTGTAGTTATGACCCTCCAGAACATACCTCTCAGTGGAGAACGTTATCTGTCTTATCTCATGGCAAGTCTGCCACAATCATGTCTTGCAATCAGCTAGGGAGTTTTGTGTGCAGAGTGTTTGTTATCAGGCCATACTGTTATCTCCTTTAATACCCCTCAAATCAGCTCTTTTGCCATACTGGCTAGGTAGATTAAGTATATTGTATTATAGCACAATCTATTCATGTGTATACCAGACTAGTTATACTACCATTTAATTATCCAATAGATTCTGAAGCATTCTTTGGAGCAGAAGACAGTATTGCCTATGTACCCCCATGGATCCTTGTACAAATAACTGTGGAAATTATTGGTCAGGTTGTACTATCTCTCATCTTAGGATAGATATCTCATACTGATACATAAGAAAAACTTGCTACAACTCCTATGACAAAAATGATGAGAAATATGCACCCACATAAGAAGCTAAGGATGTCACCAATAGTTAGTAGGGGGTTAGACTGAGTATTGCTCTGGAGGTCCTTAATAATTGGTTTGCTAGGATTGCTTTTTATCCATAAGGAGACAAATGGTTCCTTGTCTTCGTCTGTCAATCCACATATTATGTAACTGCTCTCAGAAGTTGTATGAGTCTGATTGAAGTGAATAATGTCAGTCTGCTGCCAATTGTACTAATTGTTCAAACTTACAGTAATACTTTGTACAAATGCATTCTCTGAATGATAGAGTATCTTGACTTTCTTCCTTGTCTCAACGTCAAATACATAGACAATGCCTACATCACTCCCTACAACCAGGACTTTATCTTCTTTGGCCCAGCACACTTGCTTTAGAACACACCTTATTGGTGCATTAGTGTAGAACTCATAAGCTGTACATGTTCCAGAGTTTGTATAAAGCTGTATCTGGTTGGATAAGCAATTGACAGCTATATAATGTCTGCCCCTTGACATTGTTGCATCACCTCTGATAAGTCAATGATCAACATATTCTGGTTAAATGTCATTGTAAGCTATTACAGTACATACATGTGTGTGAAGAGCATACAATATTCTGAGATATAGCCATCCTTGCCTGTTACAGTCAACCTGCACACAAAATTGTTATCCTAACATAAATCACAACCTGATCACCACTCACATGTGTCTGTTGATTGTACCAAAAACATACAGATTGTGTTCTGAATTGCTACAAAAAATGACAGATCTTGGTATTGTATTGTCCAATTGAATTGATACAATGTTTTTTACATGAGTTTTCTTGATGATCCATATCTGGCATACCATGCTCTGTGTACCAAGAGCTAAGCAGTAGCTACTTGTTTCGTGATCATTTGTATCAGCTGCTAAGCACATTATACTAGCACTGTCTGATACAACTTCAGCATGTATTTCTGCAAACCAATCCTATCAAGTACAAGGCAAAATTAGTATAACAAAGTGATTCCTTCCTCAGTTTTACTCACTGTGCCAGATTCCTGTTGCCAAACAGCAAGCCATCCTTTTTGTGTGCCAAAGGATAAAGTATCTCCACAGTCTTTTTCAGTCAATATCATTAGCCAGGCCAAAGCAGTGACTTTGCTGTGTGAAGTAATGTCATGAAGAGGTGCTTTGATTTTTTTCAAGCTATTCAGGTTGTAAAGGTTTAATCCATCAGGTCCTTTGTGCAGAATTAGTAATCCTCAAGTCCAATTACTCACATGAGAAACTCACCACCACATGCAAGGACTCCCCTTGGTGAGACTTCCAAACAGTTAATACTAGTTGCAAAATCTTTGATAACTCTGTGCAGCTTGTACCTACCCATTTGGCTGTAGGCCCAGGTCTTACAGTTGAAGAGACAAGACATTGCAAAACAGTGGAAAATATTTGGCTGCAGGACTGTCCAGTTAAATGGTCATACTTCTGAGCATCATTTTATTGAGTCAGTAGCAGTGTCCTTTGTAATGTGTCCCTTTGTAAAAGAAAAGGGAACTTGTGAGGCATTCTTTGCTCAGAGTATTTTCTTTCCAAAGATCTTTCTCTGCCCCTTTTTACTAAGGAGAACAATCGCCCTCCTGTCCAACTAATACCAGCTTTAGTCTAAACAATGTCCATAAGTTACCTGATACTGTGAGGTGAACAATGGGTCTTTCTCTGCCCATTTGAACAGGGAGAACAATTGCCCTCCCATCCAACCTACACAAGTCCTTAGATTGGACAATCTCTATGAGCCATCCAATACTGTGAGGGTGAACAATAGACTCTTCCTGTTTACTATTGTTACAACTGGATTTTCAAAGGACACACCTATTCTGGATGATTGTATTGAGGAGTCCAGTTGCCTTTGTATTTGGCCATGCTATGTGGAGCCTTTGTTGTGTACTGAGTCTACTTTGAATAAATTCTGCTACCATGCTAACCTACTCCCTCTACACTCATGGCATGCAAGCATAATCTGCTCAACTATACACTAGTACCTTCTCAACCCAAACCACACACAAGGCAACCACTGTCTCCATCTACAGTACAGGTCAATACACCCAATCCAATCCAGCCATATGAAGAGGTACAGGCAGCACATTCTTCTGTACACACAAAGCAACATCACAAAGCCAAAAACTGTACCTACAGTACAGACACAGAGGGCAACAATTCTCAAGCCACTTTGCAGAGCAGTATGTCTGATGAGGAAGATTTACATGCTGCAATTGCTCTCATTGTAAAACCTGTTGGGGAAGTGGGTAGGCTGGGTAGAGGAGGATATAGTCTAGAAAAGGAATTGCAAAAATATGACTGGAAACAAGATATCTTCCAGAAGAGGCAGGCAAGTATTTGTTTAAGACTTGTGCTGATCAGTGCTGACTGTTTTTATATAGGAAGTAGTGTGGAATCTCATTAATGAATATCTTAATACTACAGTATTGTTATCCTACCAGGATGATAAGGCAGTTAAGGTAGTCTTGAGAAAGGTGGGAGGATACTATGTGTCTGACTGTTCCCTAGTATAACAAGTTCTCTTTAGGCTTTAGAGAGGGTCCCAGAGTTCCAAATCTTCAAGGACTCCTGGCCTGTTGCAGACATCTGTAAAATGTGTCTGAAGTACACTGTGCATTGCCACAAGCAACGTGAGGAGCATCATACAGCAGAAATGTTTAACACAAAGAAGGTTAGATTTCCTTCCTCTTGACTACAGCTCCAATTTCTAATAGCTCACAAAGGATAGTTGCATATTGTCTTGTGCTCTTTACCAGAGAAGGCTATGACTAAGCAGGCTTGCAGAGTTGGATTCTGAGTAATAGAATTTTGTACTTTCACAGATTCATGTAACATACACAACATCACAGTCAATACAATTTGACATGCTTACTCTTTAAATCACCTTACAACAATATTTAATTGTCAATTTAAATTACAAAGTCCAAACCACATATGCAGACAAAGTTGGCAGAACAGGCTGAAGTACTGCATTCCCAGTGTTACAATCAATGTGTTGACTGTGTGAGAAGCTCCAGTACTTGACAGGACTCAACACCATGTGTATCTGAGTTGCATCACTCTGAGACATGGGTCACACACATTACACAGACCTCAAGGAATGCAGCATAGCAGGTGTGTTTGTACAATATGTCTTACAACCTGTTTCTTAGTGTCATTGTGACTGTGTTGCAGTCCTGCTTTTGTGGTGGTGTCCAAACAGTTTAACCCACGGATCTGGACAGGTTTACTGAGTTGCCTGCCTCTAATGTGTCCACCCCCAAAGATTGTCTGTGTCTGTCTGTTTAATTTCCTTACATTGCTACTGTCACATCCCAGCAGATTACTATCCCATACTACTCAGTCTCCTGGCTCAAGAACTTTGACCTGACATTGCTAACAACTTCCTCAGCATGTCTTCCTGCAAGATTGCTAACAGTGAGTATCTCTCACCCTGCCTGACTGTCACCAGTCCCTGCCAAATCATGCCTGGTAAAGTAGCTCTGTTGCATTCCAACAGACTGCCTTGCTAGAGTGTAAAGTATCCCAAAAATAGTTACATATGCTAACTCTTGTTACTCTGTTAGCAAACAAAACATGTATGTGTTGGGCAACAACCAGGCCAGACCCTGACACTTTTGTGTTTCCTGTATCAGTGCCCCTTAGTGTAGAATCCTGAATTCAAGTCTGCCTGGGTTATTGTCCTTGCATACTCTGCTTTAATACAGTATTGTTGTATTGATCTTCTATCTGAGATACACTGTAAGGAAAAGTAACAGCCATGCATTTACATCTGTGACCCATTGTCTTGCTAGCTATCCTACTTATATCATAACAGTGGAAAATACAATTCAAGGAATTGTGAAAGAATGGACTAAAAACAAATACTTTACACATGAAGCTGTGACAAGTCTGTATCAGACACAATATGTAATGTTGTATTGGACAGATTCCTTGGATAAGGGATCCTGAGGTCAGATTGACTTACAAAACAGTAACATCACTCAGACAACTGTAATGGAGGAAGATATACTGAAATTTCTCTCTGTATCTATGTATAGCATCTTCTACATGCCAACTAGGGTAACTAATTATAAAGGATCCAGTCAAAATTCTCTTCTGCTAGGGAATCTAGTACTTTCCATTGCCTTGTTTGTTGTCTCTCAAGCCATTCCTGGTTATAAAAAGAACAAGGCAGACCTAACACTGTAGAGCAAGCAGTTTTGAAATTGGCTTCCCACAGTTGTTCTCTCAGTTGAGAACCTTGAGGGTCAACACTAGTATTACAGTTTTCATTAATGAGTCACAGCCATGGCTCAACCTCCCTGCACCAGCTTGGTTTGTGTACATAATAAACATGTCTGTCATTCTCATCAATGTTGGATTCATCAGAGCTCATTCCTGCAGATCCATATTTCTCTACCATGTCTTTCACAAACGTCCAAAACTCCCTCTTATCTGTAGTCTCAGCTGTCCATATTCCAACCTTGCACGTTTGTAAACGTTGCTTAAAAAGCTAGATCCACTGGCAGGGGGGGTAGGGTTAGCTTGGAGCAAAGAGTAGTACAGATGAATTTTAGTATACCTAGAGTCTCCTTGTATTCTGTCTCTGTTGCCTTGCTTCTTCATATACAGCTTGTGAAATTCAGGCACTAGTGGCTTCAGCTGACTCAACATATCCCTCTCCCAAGTATTTTGGATCAGCCCATCTCCAGATGCTCCTGACCTGCACAAGCTTACTCTTCACCCTCCTTTGAACTTCCTTTTGTACATCCTGTGTACATTCTATCTTTGTTCTGACTAAATGTAGTGCTCAATCATATAGGATGTTGACAATGGCCTTGTTCTAACACAAACTGATTGGGCCATATACATTAATGTGAATGTTAGAAGAGTCTGGGCCATGATGCCAGCCCTTCTTGAAAGCATGAGCATCCTTCCTTTTAGTGGGTTCATATAGTATGAAGTTGTCCTCTCTAGATTCTGGGAAACTTTTGTGAAACACATCTCTCACACAGCCCTTATGTATTGTTAGTAAAAGCTACACTAATACACATCACTACTTACTGCTAGGAATAAATGTTCCACATTGCCTTGTCTCTTGTGCTCACTGTCTTCCTTGTCCTTGTCCTTGTCCTTGTCATCACCCTTACTGCCCTTTTCAACTTCACTAGCATTAGATTGGTCACTGTGTAGAAAACAATGACCAAATTGGTCAGATCTCAAATCTGACTTTCCAGACAGTCAGTGTAAATGAATAAAGCTTTGGTTAATATACACATACTTCTGGAGTACTAAGGTTGTGTCTGTATTGTCTTCTAGGTGTTTGGTTGACACAAGAAGGTCTATCACTTCTTTCAGACAGATTGGGAAGGACTTACTCTGCAAATTTACAATCAGTGGATGATCTAACAAATACAGTGAAGGTACCTTGAGTATCTTCAACTGCTGGGCCCTTGCTTCTCTTGTTCCAGATATTGCTTCCCTCAAGCAAATCAGAAATACCTGGCTCTGCAAAGCTATAATCAGCAGACGTCTTCAATGAATACACTAAAGATACCTTGAGTATCTTTGACTGCTGAGTCCTTACCTTTCCTGTTCTGGATATTGCTTCCCTCAGACAGATTAGGAAGGACTTGCTCTGCAAATTTACAATCAGTAGATGATCTAGCAAATACAGTGAAGGTACCTTGAGTATCTTCAAACACTGAGCCCTTACTTCTCTTGTTCTGGATATTGCTTCCCTCAAGCAAATCAGAAATACCTAGCTCTACAAAGCTATAATCAGTAGACGTCTTCAATGAATATACTAAAGATACCTCAAGTATCTTCAACTACTAGGCTCTTGCCTTTCTTGTTCCAGATATTGCTTCCCTCAGACAGATTAGGAAGGACTTGCTCTGCAAACATACAATCAGCAGATGATTTAGTGAATACAGTGAAGGCACCTTGAGTATCTTCAACTGCCAGGCCCTTGTCTTTCTTGTTCTGAATATTGCTTCCCTCAAGCAAATCAGAAATACCTGACTCTGCAAAGCTATAATCAGTAGATGACTTCAATGAATATGGTGAATGTACCTTGAGTATGTTGGACTGCTCTGCCCTTACCTTTCTTGTTCTGGATAATGCTTCCCTCAGACAGATCAGGAAGGACTCACTCTGTTTTTCCATAATCAATGGATTTCTTTAATGAATACACCAACCATACCTGGGTTTGTATGACCATCATCTGCCCTTCCCTTTCCCTTATTTGGCCTCTTGTTGCTTGAGCTGTGTTGTGGTATGCATACAGTTGTGTCAGACATTCCTACATTGTCAGAATGTACACTATTCTGCCCTAAGAGGCTCAAGACAGACGTGTCTTCTTTATCCCATCTCAATTAGCACATTTAGATAAATGTAACAGCTAAATACCTCTATCATCAATTGCCCTTGCATTTCTATGACCTTATACTGTTCTGCTTTCCTCATACAGATTGAGGGAGAATGACCCTATATTTATTGTAATCAGTATAGCTCTTCAATAGGATTGACAAACCAAATACATTGATAGTTTCCAAGCACTCTTCTGTTACCTTCTCTGTTATCCTGTACCCTACTACTTTCTCCAGCATGATTACCACAGACTTCAGACAACTTAGAAATGCTCTACTACATTGTTATACCTTTAATTATTAGTGGATGAATACTATTCCCTACCTGTTGCAAATTTCTTATTGTCCTTTCAGCACCTTGCAAGTTGCATTGCAACACTGATGCCTTTATCAAAATAGCATGACATAAGATGGATGTGGAATATGTAACTGTTTTACATACTGTCTCCAAGTCATTCATTGTGTGTGTTACTAACTTACTGAATTTGTCAAGTTTTTTTTCCTTGTCTGCCAGTTCCTTGATCATTTCCTCAAGTTGCTTGAGAGCTGTCTGCAATTTTGGATAAAGATTATTATCCACCATGATTTAAGTCAGGACTTACAAAAGTTATTCTAAAACCTGGGGGGGACTGTGGGACTTCAGTGCTTGCCACATCAACTAATGGACAGGAATCACCTGTTCCCTAGCATTGCATTTACAAGGCCTGTTGCTATTGAATACCTCCTTACTGAGCTTCCACTTCTTAGGAACCAGGTACTCAACCTTGGTCTAAATCAACAATTTTCAGTTCCAGATCCAGAGATATACAGAAAGCAACAAACAGTTGGCTAAATCAACACAGTTGGTTGTGGACTCACAGAAAGTGAATAAATAGAAAATTCTTACTACAACTGTTCCACCAGTCAAACTTTCACTGTCTATTTTCTAGATCAAACTTAGTTAATTTTACAGGTTTAGTAGTGATCAATAAAGCTTACTTTGAATTCAGTGGCTGATAGTGCTCCCTGTGATCCAATGTCAGTAAAGCATATAGCACTACCAATTTATAAGGCTTATTACTGGTGTAGACCTCACTTCAGGTATTACACTTGGTGTCTCCTAGGATTCTGTGGCTAACAGAGATACCCTCTCGAAAATAGGTTCAAAGTTGATCTCTGGTAGTAGAAATTGCTTTACAATGTTGGTGAGTGAAAGGGATGGGCCCTAAATTAGAGCCAGTCAAGGAGTCGTGCTGTAATATTATAAGGTCTAGACTTACTGTGATTGTAGAGAATCCTTGACATATTGTCCTTTCGAACTCTTCAGAACGTGCAGGTAGTCCTGATCCCTAGAACACAAAGTCAATCAAATACACATTACAACCAATTTATAAGGCCTACTGATGTTGTAGAGCTGATGGGCAGTTGATTGCTCACCTCAGTAAGCTTATCATTCTTGTTGATAATATTGTTGGAAGCTGACAGGTAAGCATCCTTGTTGTTGGTCGTGTGGGTGCTGTTGTCTGTCAAGTCAGTGTCCTTGTCACCTGTCCTAGATCTATTGGTACAGCCATTGTCTGTCATGTTGGTGACCTCATTGTTGGTTGTGTGGGTTTGCTTGTTGTCTGTCCTGTCAATGTCCTTGTTGTATGTCATTTGAAGATTCTTGTTGTCTGAGTTGTTACTTAATGGAAATACCATCTTGTTGTTGTCAGCCCTGATAATCTTCCAGTTTCTTTTTGCTTGCATCCACTAGTATAAGGTAACTGTCAGGCAACCAGCTCTTATATAGCTGTACTTGTGTGTAAGCATCTGTGTCCTACAACAACTATAATTGCTTTCTGCCTTTGTTTCTTTGCTTTGCCTAGTGTTGCTGCTGAGCCCACCCTGCCATTTGTGTGCCTGACCTGCTTTTGTATACCTAGTGCTCAGAAATGTAAAGGACTATCAATTTGCCTTTCTACCTTTGTATCTCTTCTGAGCTCATCCTGTCATTGTGTTTGCCCAACCTGCCTTTGTGTGCCTGTACTGTCATTGTGTGCCCAACCTACCTTTGTGTACCCATACTGTCATTGTGTTTGCCCAACCTGCCTTTGTGTGCCTGTACTGTCATTGTGTGCCTGACCTACCTTTGTGTACCTGTACTGTCATTGTGTGTGCACAACCTTCCTTTGTGTGCCCATACTGTCATTGTGCCTTTTGCCTGAATATAGGGCATCACCACCTTGTTTCTCAATGCCTTGTTTTCCCAATGGTCAGATCTTGTAGTAGCATTTCTTTGCCTCTTTATCAGGTTCCTATCTCTTTGTTGTTTTAGCCCTACCCTTTGTGTAAGCTTTCCTCTAAAAACTCCAGGGATTGTTCTTGTTTGATATGTTCCAAGTCAAGTGTCAAGTGTATCCTCTGTCCAAAGCTTGATGCCATACAACATTCGGCCTTTGAAGGAATGCCAAACACTCAGACCAATTTGTTCCCATCAAACAGTGTAAGTTTTGACTCTGTCAGATGAATTACTGTTCAAACTCTTTCACAGGTATCAACAAGCTTCTTGCTTTTGTGATTCTATTCTGCACACAGAGAAAATCTGCATAATGTGAGGATTGTAACAGCTCATTATGGAAATTCCATGTACCCTCTACCAGAGTCAGTCATGGAGGGGGGACAAACACAGTCGTACATTCACAACAGCCAGATTACTGTGAGGTTCCAATGTGAGGAGTGTTGATTCATGGTTTTCTTCAAGAGGCATATACACCTGTGTTACAGCCTCAGTGTACAGAATTTTCAAGGTGATGCCTTACTTCTCCACAAAGGGACAAGGCTGACCAGACTGTATGTCAATATGCAGAGTGAAGATCATGAATTAGCAGATTATGCAATGAAAAAGTGAGTATGTTTGACTGGAGGCCCACAACAGCATGCTCATTTTTCCTGGAAAAAGATTTACAATGATAGTATCCACCTGCCAAAGGATACTGAAGGAGGTGATGTTTACAAAACGGCAATGATACATCTTGTAAGCTGTATTCAATCTGTCTGACCCACAGCAAACTTTCTCTAATATACCTGTGTTTATGTACACTAAGTGCAATTTCATACAACTCTAAAACATTGTATTTACTACATAGTTAATATATTCTTGTAGCAACTTGTGGTTGCCTGTGTGTGAATATGAATATAATCCCCTACTCTTGACTGATTGTCAGATTTCACTATTTATTACACAGTGATACCCTGACAGCTGGAAATGATAGGGAACAGACAATAAATTTTCCTCCCAGTACCCCTGTAATACAAGGGACCATTCCATATTCCACACATTCAGAATATGCAATTAGTCTGCTAGAAAATAGATAACTACTGACATGACAACATAGTGAAGCATTGTCCCAGGAATATTCTAATTTGTCTTCACAATTTGACCTATAGCAGATTTATCGGATTACCCACAGATTGTGTATGTTGCAAGAATGTACACCATACTTGAATATATATTTACACACAGTATCCTTCATGCCCTGTACTAATATTATCTCCTACTCCTTCAGTGCTCCATACTAACACAAGTGTGTATTTCCTTTTGACTCAAGACTCCTTGTAAGCATTTCACCTTCCTAGGCATCAAATCATGACAATTCCCTGTCACACAAAGCTCTTCAGCACAATTCCAATGGACCTCTCGGTTTTTGGTGACCCACCAACTTTTCTGCCAAGTCAATTCTTACTTCAACCCCTGCTATACTCTGTCCACACACCAGCTTTCCCTGCCACCCAGCCCAAACCATCACCTCTGTAATGTCCAGCTACCATTTATTACTGTCCAGACGTGACACACAGCAGAACAAGGTGAGGGAGAAGTGGGAATTGCTTTGCTGTAATATTATATGGTTGGAGGAGTCATTGGGAAATATCACAACAAGGGCAGATTATTAGACAGCTAAAGAGTAGTATGAATCAGCCATGGTGTATTGTGTCCTTTTGCTTTCCCAGACGTGTACCAAGGTCTCTTCTAGATTGAGCAGAAGGTTTGTCTTACTGTGGGTCAGATAACAGAGACACCTGCCCTAGTCGAATGGTCTTTGAATCTGTGTTTGACTAGGATTCATGAGTGTCTAAAGGCTATCCAACACAAGTATAGGCACTAGTGGGAGAAGCAGCAAGGAGTCACTAGGGATAGTGATCTTATTACTGAAGATGCTAATCCTACTGTTCCTACAATAGAGACTCTTAGTCTGGGATCTGCTCCTACCATTGGTCCAAGCCAACAAGCATCAGCTCCTCCTCACTGGTGTACCATGTCAGAGGTGGAGACTAAGTTTGCTGAGCAAACTGAACAGTATGAGTGAATGCTCACCTCACTTCAGCCAGAGTCTACTGTAATCCAGCAGGAACAGTAGCAAGCTCAGGGTCAAGCTTGCCTTCAGCCCCCACATTCCTGCCACTGTGTTGTCAGCAGCTCAGATGATAAAGGCAAGAGTCTTACTATGGCTGATCTGGCCCCTTCAATGTCTGGTGGTCAGCTTCTAGTCAGTTCTGGTGCAGATTTGACAGATTTGACAGATTTGGCAGGCACAATGTTGGTTCCTACAGCTCCTGAGCCATCTGTGTCTTGCAAGTCCTCAGTTCCTCCTGAACAACACCCTCTCTTCCCCAAACACCCCTCTCTCTTCCTTTCACCTTCTCCAGAGCCTGACAGTGCCAACAAAGAAATAATCCAATATGACTAGTGTATTAATTGCAATTTGCCATACAACAGTCCTGCAAATCAAGCATGCTATGTTTGTGCACACACTATAAAGAAGAAATGTTCAAAGGCAACACAGACTCAAGCAGTAAAACAGAAATATGAGGAAAATCTTTAGGCTCACCATGCCAGCCCTCCTTGTCCACAAGCACTCTATCCAATTACTGGTCCCAGCAGTCTACAACATCCAGTTCCTACTACCCCTCATCAACTCAGTACAGAACTTGACTGTGTTGACCAATTGCTCTACAAGGCTCATGAACAATTTGCTACACTTCATACATTACAACTTCAGGTATCATTGGATGAAGCTGAATCCTGTCCAAGAAGAGGGAGGAAAAGGAAGAGAAGTGGCAAAGGTCCAGAATGAGTAGATTGAAACCAGATTAAAATAATTGGAGCAAAAATAAAAGAGTGTGGATGCATTGTAGTACAGTATGGATGTTATTTTGCAATGCAACTATTTTGATAGGTTTTGCTAGCATACAATATTCTGCTTACCTTAGTCACAGAGAGCCAGATGTGTCAGTAAAGGTAGTATAGTGAACTCAGACTAGTTATTTCACAGATGCAACACTAGAACATGAAGAGACACTCTGCTTGCTTGGCACCTGTGAGACTCCCCAGGCAACATTCTGAATCTTGGAATAATCCTGGAGCTTGAAATAACAAATAGTGTTAGTAAGTTAAACAGAAACAATGCTGAGCATGTAGCACAACTGTTCATACCTTTTATCAGGCTGGTGCCCCAGGTCATCAATACTTATACTCACTCTATGTTGATATTGACAGAGAGCATCTGTCATGGCCAGCTCACTCAGTTCCACAAGTAGTCTCCAGACCTCAAGTGTGATGAGAGAGTAGAGCCACTTCTCATGAGAGTGGAAAGGAGTCAATGGTGGAAAGAAAGGGTGTTCAGACACAGCATGCTGCTCAATTCAACACACAGAGTGTGAGAATATATATCCAAAAGCGGCATGACTGTATGACATTCTTTGACAGACAGTGCTTTGTTATGAACATCATGTTAATAGATATTTATTTAATAGCAGACTAGTTGAGTATTCCAAATGTATTTGATGGTCCCTTGTACTGTGGGCACAGTAACAGAAATTCACCATCCTTTCCCCATCCCCATCATTTTAAGCTGTCAGAGTATCATTGCACAATGATCAGTGAAATCTGACATTATCTGTGTAATCTAATGTTATCTGACAATGAGTCTGCTACATTCCCCATCTTGTAATCATTCAAGAGTTTGTGTGCAGACAACTCATTTTCAGAACATGCTAGGTCCATTCTCATTCTTCCCTCTCCAACTACACATTACAGTACTATAGTATATTGGAGCAATTCATATACCTGAATTTCACTGTTTTGAGAGGCAAGGTTTTGGTGGGCTTGTTCCCTCTAGTGTTGTTGTGGGCTCTGGTCAAAACTCAACTGTCCATTCCAAATAGGAAAGAACTAACTACATGAAGAAAGTGATTATGTAATCTAAAGAAATAATAAAATCAAGAAGATCTGATAGTAACTAAAATCAGAACTCTTCAGTATATAAAATAATAATACCTACTAGAAATGTGTAATGCAAAGACATTTCCAACACCTTACATGTACACTAGCTGTCATCAAAGTTGAGCTTGAGTGAGTTTGATAATGTGAAGCCCAGCTTGTGGCCTGTTAAAGAGAGGGTATTTAGTCAGTAGAAGATTATACAAAGAGAGCTTTGCTACTATAGGCATGAAACAGAAGCCTACAATTGTAAAATGGATTCCACTTCTGTCAGAAACCAGGATCATAGATTCAAGTAGGTATAAACTTATTCTGTGTTGAAGTCTGTGCCTTGTTGACTTTCTCATAGAATTTCATTTTACCATTCGTTGTCGATCTGGAATACATACCTCAGATATTTGTGAAGCATACAAATTGTGTCTTCATCATTCTTTCCCAGCAACCATGCCAATATCCAAGAGGTTTTGTGTAAGCTTGGCTGGCTAGCAGGAAAGGTGAAGCTGATGGCTGCAAACAGTACAGTATGTCCCTACAGAATAATTATCAGTTTTCCTATTTCTTCCCTTTGCTTCCTTCCTGTCCAAGGTTGCAGATCTAGAGTCTTTGTGTGTGTAAGGTTCTGTGTCCTCAAATGAGAAATACAGAAAACTTGATATTGTAAGTCTGGTAATAACTTAGAATAAGCTAAACTAACCATCCTCAACATTGTTCATCCTGCCCACTCATTCCTCTTGTAGAGGGAAAGTCAATCTCCAGAATCAATTTTTTGTGTGTATTGAATTAGGTATGAAAAGGACAGTGAGCATGGGACCAAAAGATAATGTCAAGGGTGCAGCAGGCTGCACCTCAGATTTGGAGACACAACATAAAACACAGTATATTCAGGGCTTTTACTCTTTAGTATACATTGAACACTACTACTGTGCACCAGTTCATGAAGAAAGCTGTCGTCCGTTTCAACCATATATAATTCTTTACTCTGGTGGGCACCATTCTTTCCTACCTTTGCTCTTGTATTAGGATATTAAAGTTTAAACATAGAGATCACAGTAGGGTGTATTGAATTTCTGTGACTGACTTCAAAGAAGCTAAGGTTATAGTGTGTATCTCCCAAGCACAGAAACACATTATTTGAGAGGGTTAGGTGTGTACATGTTACTTCTACAATGAAGATGATATCACAAGCTTCATTTTTATCAACAAAATATATGCAACTACTCTGCTGTGGATGTTCCCTTACTAAACACACATACAAGTTTCTCATACAATGTAACAAAGGTGAAGCTTATTGATAATGTATCTAATACATAAATGCCAAATGATTAATGAAGGAGTAGCTATCATTGTCTTTGCCATCGAGTATGGAGCACGTAGTAGATAATATACAAAAACACGTTTATTAATTCACAATTCTTCAAGTCTTTCAATTTATGCAATCATCTTGAATTCAGGCTCACAAGCTGTAGAGTCCCTCCGAAACACTTTAGCAAGTGTAGTGTGTACAATGTGAGAGACACAGCAGTACTAATAGAGTCTTAGTCGTAAAGAAATGTGGAAGAGATATAAGGTACATACCATTGATTTAATCTTCCTGAGCCTTTGCTTTTTGCCCGTTTTGCTCAGCTTGCTTGCATGCTCAGGACAGAGCCAAGCATCAATCTTAAGATAATAGTCACCAGATGAGAAGCATATATATATATATATATATATGTAGAGAAGGAAATACGTACCTTGTGTTCAATATTGTGGTCCTCTGTAGCAAATTCCTCTACTGTGTACAGAACTTGGCTGTGATCTGTGGTGGACAGGTGGACCTTACTAGCCTTGAGGTTTGCATTATTTGTAGAGTAAATTGTATTCACTATTGAGTGTAAGTGGTTCGTACAGATTTTGACGTAGTAGACCATAGTGACTGGAACAGAAGCAAAATGCAGTGTCGATCATCTCTAGCACCTAAATTGGTAGCACTTAACCAAATATGGCTATACTGCTGGGTTCCTGAATTAGTGTGATGCAATCAGTAGGTGACTTCCTGTACGATTTTGGAAGCTTCCAAAATCCAGAAAACTTGTACCTGTTGTATAAGTGAAATAGAAAAAAATTATTCCAGACTGTAACACATCTTTCTGCAGTTGTTAGTTCATTTAAACTCTATTTGACTTGAGGCAGCATCTGAAGCGTTTCTGCACAAAAAGGGTATAGACCTCAGACCACTCCTTTTCCAGTGCTTTTTTAGCCTGGAAATCCTTCCAAAGCTCTACAGGAAAAGTCACCCAGTACTTCTGTATTTGGGTGTGAATCTCCATATTGTGGCATGTCCAATGACGGAACTGCATTATATTTGGAAGGCTACACATTTCAAAGTTCTTGAAGTGCCCCTACTAGGTTTGTGTTCTCCTTGTTGGAGTTATGGCTCTGTGGGGACGACTTGACAGAAAAGCAAGCAATGACGGATAGGATCACCATACAAATTGGGAACACAAATTCCGATACGTCAACCAGTGCGTGGAGAGTCGCCATGCTCTGTTTGTCCTATGGCTGTTCTGGTTTCCTCTTGTATCCAGTAATCATTGTGTGTGACAACCCCACAGTACCCCATCCCAGCATTCTTATGTGCCTGAGCATCACCACACAACATTCAACAAAGGAACTCCTTGTAATCAATAACAGAGTCTGCAAATGAGGACTGATGTAGGTTAAAGATGAATGGGCCAGACACAAGGCGAGTGTTATAACCCAGAAGTAAATGATGTGTGGAATGAACAAAGATAACGTCACATAAAGCAGCATTATGAGTGTGCATATTCCGAGAAGATATTTGGGCCTGTGAAATGAGAGAACAGTATGCTGAAATTGAGACACGAAGTTGCGTTGAGATTGGTCAAAATTGAGTTGGCATGGGTCAGTGTCGAGAACACCTTGAAACACGGTACAGGCTGTCAGAGGCAGAAGAACAACAGGCACCTGGGAGGGAGTTTGCTGATCCGTTGGAATTATAACTGGCAGCTGCATAGGTAAATGTTGGCTGCATAAGGATGGAGGCTGCTGAATTATGACAGGCAGTGTTTGTGAATAGCTCCGCGACCGAGAACGAGACCGTCTCCTCTGAGTAGTAGGTGGAGGAGCCGAAACTCTGCGTTGGTAATTGTGGTCGACTCACCAAGGGCGGGACGAGGACTTTTGGGGGGGAGACGAAACCGACCCGAGTCTGTGTGAATGACAATGGGACGTCCAGGAGACAGAGACTGTGAGTATCAATGCTGACTCGTTGGAGAATATGGAGAAGATCGACAACGATGCCTCTGGTCTGGTTGATCCATATCGGAGTACTCGGACCTCCTAGTAGGGCTTCTATGCCGACGACGAGGTAGCGACTCAGACCGGTCTCTGTGACTTCGCCTACTTGGAGTAGGAGCTGTAACAACTATCCTTGTTGGAGAACGCGACCTTGACCTCGATCGAGACTGGTGCATTAGAACTGGCCGCTCTTCTGCATAGGTCCTTGGAGGCGACCCGGGTATCCGGAGGGTAAAGTTGGCAGTTGGCAGTTGGCAGAATGGAAGGAGGAACAATCATTACTGGCTGAGTTGGTTGTTGCAGAAGAATTGTCGGTTGAGGTTGTACAGCAGCTAAACCAGGATGTAACGGCACATCAGGCCGAGGTTGATTTTCCGGCCGAATGTCCTGAGGCACTGCCTGTGATGGTGCTTGAGAAGGAACTTGAATAGTAATATGAGGGCTGCGACGCGGCTCAGGATTCGCTCGAGCTGTAATAAAAGACGATGAAGGCGGCACCGGCTCGAATGGTTCAGGTACTGTGGTATGGCGATACAAAGGCTTGGTGTTGCTGCCAATATTGCAGAACCAGGTGGACCCGGAGACGGAAGCTCTGGTTCCGACATAGAAACGACTGGAGAAGCTGGCTGGCGAACTGGACCAATAGATGGCACATCCTGGCTGATAGACGGAGCCGACGAAGATGTCGGCATAGAGGAGGAAGGAGGTGAGAGATGCAAAAGAAAGCAAGGATCTTACGGAAGCTGACTTTGGACCCGACATCGGAAGCGGAGATCCTGCGTAACGGTGAAGCAAGGAGTGGTGTCCTTATTGCAACTTCCGGCATTAATGACCTAGGAGGACCGAGTAAAGCGGATTCCGTAGAAGCTATAGAAGCCAGCGGAGAGGCTACAGTATCGGAGTTATAGCAGCGAACTGTGACTCAGACGTCAAATTAGAGACCTCTGTGCCAAGCGCCATGGAACTTGGAGGTACTGAACTTGGCGTCACTGATGATGAAGGGAAGGGTGCACCAGATGATGAAGCTAGCCAACGAGATCCGGCTCTAGAAGGGGATGACGGCGAACCGGGATAACGATATTCGCGCAGAGCATCTCATTCCCGGCAGCAATCACTGCGTGTCAGAGGAATCTGAAATAGGGGTAAATAGATGTGGGAATAAGATATTGTCAGAGCTAGAATAGGGTAAATTAGTGAATCTACACACACCCTTTGCTAGCTCTAAAAGAACGCAAACTGTGAATATAGAAGAGGGCCAATTAGATAACCTACACTAAGTATTGACTAGATCTGACTAGATGAACTAAACTAATGCATTGACTAGATATTTCTAGCAAATCTACACATACGTACCATTAGGTGTGTCTATATCATATATTTAGAGCTTGTTATAGGTATATCTATGCAAACGCATGCAATAATATATTATTCTAATATATATATATATAATATACAGGCATAATTCCTTGTATTAATACTAGCCTTGTCACCGTCCCTTACAAACAACCCTTGCAACAGAAGAGGATGAATGCGTTCTCGGGTCATTTGATGTAGTCTTCGTCACTACGTCTTGGTCGTCGCTCGGTCCCTGCGTGTACCACTGTGCCTGTCAGTTGTGAGGTTGTGCAAGTTGAGGTAGCGCTTGTGAGACAGGTTGTGGGATCGTTTGGCAAAGAGTGCGAGCGTGAGTGAGTAACTGGATCGAGGAAATGGATGCACTGCGACCATGTGCAGCGAGTGTGAGTGGTGCACTAGGGTTGAGATCCGGAGCGTTGAACGTACTGATTTGGGCTACAGGCAAAGCCGTGTCTGTATTTACACATCGATGACTGCATACTAGTAAGAAGTGTAAATACTGGGACGATCTCGCGAAGCAGAGGGGGAAG
>NW_006760386.1:1722487-1730344 GCF_000271605.1 Fomitiporia mediterranea MF3/22
CGATGAACTGCATACTAGTAAGAAGTGTAAATACTGGGACGATCTCGCGAAGCAGAGGGGGAAGGAGCATGAGGAGATGTACCTGTGGTATGTCTATCAGCCCTCGCGATCTGATAGGAGCAAGAAGGGAAAGAAAGACCCAACAATAGCAGCAGTGGTGGCTCCTTCAGTAAGCAAGGAGAAGGAGAGTAAGAAAGAGAGACGTGAACGCACTAAATCGTCGAGCCGTGTCCGAGGTTCTGGCGCATGCGCACGTAACCTTTCGTCATGCTCTACCGCAAGCACCGCGAGCGTTTCTTCATCAGCGTCAACCGCTGATTCTGACAACTACAGCGAATTCGACTCACTCTCTGCTGATAGCTCGCTGTATGGTGGCCCGTTCGGATACCCGCATACAACGTGTAGCAGCGTGCGCGAAGTGGAGATGGCGGACTTTGCTGATTTCGAGATGGGCGATGCGGAGTGCTTGCAAGGTCAAGGTCAACTGCAAACGCTCTCCTTACCACTAAGTCTCTCGATGCCCTCGCTTTCTGGGCTACGGCCTCTGTTCGAAATAGTGTCATGGATGGCACCAGGAAATGTAAATACATGTGCCATGCAAATTAGACCTATTGAGAGTGATGTCAAGCATGGAATGGGTGAGGAAGAGAGTGCCTACTTGGTTCAGAGAGAGGATTGTGCCTTGGGAGTGATTGTACACAGACAAGGGTGGTGGTGGTGGTGGCAGTGGTGAGACGAAGAGTGAGAGTCTGAGACGCGTTGCAAAATGTTAAGTCCATGTATGCACTAAGAATCTAGATTTGGGTGGTACAGATCAATTTACATATCCTAGACTTATCTAATGAATCACTTAGTCTAGGTGAGATAGATTCATCCAATTACAGGTAAGTTAAGACTATCTGTACATATGTATACTTACCTTTTACCAGATAATCTATACATAAATCAAAGCTAGGTATGTTAAGTTATACTAGATTAATCTAGCTATTAGATTTGACTACATAATCTGGGACAATATCTAGGTATGACAATATGACTAATACAGATCCAAGCTACCCTTCTCAGATTCTCCTGACACACGGTGAATGTTGTCAATCAAACTATAGACACAAACTGTATGATTTATTACATTACTCTTTATAAGACACAATGTGGTGTTATTCCCAGCACTATCTTATTTTATCAAATGGTACCTTGTTGAGAAGCCAAAATGAAACTGACACTCCTCCATCTTGTGTCATATGTGTGAATTTTTTCGTTGTGGAGGGATAGAAGTAACCATTTGTCTGTAGAGATGTCAAGACTACAAGTATCTGGCATGATACAGGACAGATACTTTGACACATGCTGGATGTTAGTCTCTGTCAATGGTGAGAACCCCAAAGTAAGAGATACCAGAGTCAAAGGGAGGCCATTTTGTTCTGGCGGATCATGGAAGTCTTCTGAAAAATGGACATACAAACCTAGCACACACAACCTTGGGCACAACATGCCTATTGTTGGTAATGCACGATACGTCAAGGACGGTACTTTATTGCATCTCGGATATGGATTCAGGAGTAGCTCCTCAAGGTTGCTACACGATGACAGTAACAAGGGAAGATCACTGTCCCAAAGCACTATCAGGCAAGTAAATGCCAAATTTAGCTTACATAGCCCTCCTGAGAAGATGTCATGGATATGCCCACACAACAACACCATCCAATCATTGTTGTCATCATGAAAAGGATTATACAGGTTGTTTGCATCCAAGGTAATTGAGGTGAGTGCTGAATTATGTGTAAGAGTTTGTAATGCTGTTTGCATAGATTTGGCAGACTCCTGTTGTGGCAAAATGAGCTTTACAGTCTCAGGCACAGGAAAACACCTGTTGCAAAAAAATTGCATAGACAAGGGTAGAGGCATGATGAGCTTTAGCTTGGTCACAGAGGCAAAGGACCTGTCAGGAATAGAAAACATCACCTGCAGGTCCTCTGTAACCTCCACCTTCAACTCCCTTAGATGTTGGCTGAATGCAAGACCAGATACTAAAGGGGCTGTACAAGAATCAATGTTCAACTAGCACACAAAGTTTGCCAGGTGTGGAAACCATTGATCATTCCACTTGGGTACCATGTCACAAAGAGTGAGTGTGATGACATTCTCACATTTGCATGCAAGCAGCTCAAACAAGTTATAGGCCTGGTTTTCCTCAAAGAATTTGCTGGACTTGTCGAATATGACACCATGCATCCATTCAATCCCATTCCATCCATATGATTTGATTAACTTCATGTGATGTATGCTTTGTCCCAAGAGAGGGCCAGCACAAAAGAATAACCTTGTTTTCTCTGCCACAATTGTGATATCCTGTAGTTGTGAGAAAGAGACAGTATAGTTTCCTCTGGTTGGCATACACAATAGATAGTTCAGAACAGCCAGTGATCTCCTGTCACTCGTATCCACTATGAGTTCCTTAATGTATGCTGCATTTCTTAACATCTTCTCTTCAAGGATAAGTGCTATGAAAGAATGCAAAAGTTTGAATGATGTACATGATTGCCTCCAAGCAATCTATCAAAGTAGGCAATTGAGTCCAACTCCCTCCAGAGGTGTAGAGCACATATCTCCTCCATGAGCTGACACATCTGAGAAAGGCAGGCCAGAGTGTCCTTACAGAAGGGAAAGACAAACTGTAGGTCAGCACAGTGATACAAAACGTCAACCAGCCTGCTATTGGAGATGTTGTGTGCTGCTGGTTCGAGTGTATATTCATGTGTTGCCATAACTGCCTTGAGCTATCTGACTTGGTTCTTGCTAATCTGGAGCATTGTATTGTTGATTCAGACATTATAAATCTGGTGAAAATGGGGATTTGACTTACAATGTCAAGGTGCAGTTGTTGGGGACCTGAGGAAGTAAGGTGTTGCATTCAAGGTGGAGTTTTAAGCATGCAGGAATGTGTTGTGCCCTACAACAACAGATTGACTCATAATCCATATGTCATCCACCACTCCAGCAGAAGGGGATAAATATCTGTGAGGCTTCTCAGGCACCCTGTATGGTTCTTTAGTTCTGAGCCTAAGGGTAGAAGCATTGACAAATGCTAAAGCTGTGAAAAGAAAGGATTAGCCTGTGTTAGAACGACCAGTACAGGAAGTCACAGTTGCACAACCTCAACACTTTGGGTTGCCAACGACCCCCTTTGTCAACGTTTTTATCCATACTTTCAATTCAGATTTTTCGTTTAATTACTGGTTCAATCAACTAACTTAACTTTCCCTATGGCTACAACACTTCAGCCATACATACCAAGTGCAAACACATCCGTTACAACTCTACCAGAGTGAGGAGATGCACAGTCTAGACAAACAGACAATTGTACACAAACATGATATAACACTGGACACAGTACTTGAAGACAGCTGATTCCCCTGTTTTACTCAATGGCAGACACAGAAAGTAATAGTTGATTCCTTCCACCACCTTCGTTCCTGCCTTTCCAGGTAGCCTACTACAGTTGAAAATGTCTTTTTGCATCACATCATAATGCATAAATGGCATAATGCATAGACTTTTGGCCAGACCAAAACTCAGGTCCTCAGCCAAAATGTATTGTCATAATGTATAAATTGTATAATGTATTGGGTTCAGCCCTCTCCCAACGTTATGCAATAAGACATTTTCAACTGTACCAAGGTGGGTGAATGGGACAATCCTAGCTTCTACTGCTGAAGAAAGTGACTGCTAATACTGGAAAGCAAGACTAGGTATTTTGGGAGAAGTAGAGTGTTCTATGAGGTTCAACAGTATGTGTAGGGATGACAGCTCAGTGGAGGAAGGACATGGAGACAATGAAGGTATGTGTTCAGGCCAATATGACAGAAAAACTTAATTCTGACCCAACTTTCGTAGAATCCACCCATCTGTGCATCAAATCAAGATCAACCAAAGTAATGCTGATGTGTACCATTGCAGCTGTCTTCACAAAGAGCTTGCCTAATCTTAACAATGCCTTGACTGTATCACACATTATTTATCATGCCACAACAACACATTTGGCAGACAATGAGACAGACCTGATTACTCAATAGCAATGAGTCAGACTTGCTAATTCACAAGCACATTCTCAATGTTATTGAAATTTTGAGAGATGTGGTACTTGGAAACAATCATATTGTATTAAATCTGTATGGCATTGTTTTGCAGCCAATTGTGGTGACTCAGGCACAGATTGGCAATGTGTCTGACCAGGGTGTTTGTAGCAACCTAATAACTCTATGATTGATAATGGAATGAGACTATTGAACTGAATACTGAGGACCCTGTTGGACTTGCCCTGTATCTTGTTATGGCACCAGCCTCAGCTGATACATATCATTGGCCTCCTGAAGATGGACAAAACAGTGAGATGTCTCTGAAGTGTGAGACAGATCTTTTCATCCTTGGTCCATGTAAAATGAGGCAGACAAGCAATTGAAATGCTGTTCAATGTATACATCCAGGACTGGTTGGAGATTGTTGAGGCAATGATTGCAACCTTGTACAATACCAAGTACAGTGACTAACACATTGGATACCAATCCGTCTGTCTCCCCAGCAAGATTACTTGGTGAGGCAAGGATGGCAAACTGTGAGTCGAAAATATCCTGCAGGAACTTCACAATCTCTATTTTGCCAACAAATGTGAATTTCGAAAGGATGGTTGACAACATTTCCCAGTCATGAAGCTGATCCCAAGTGAGAAGGCTCAGCAACACTTGATTCTGTGTGAGTTTAGTGGTACAAAGGGTGAAACGAGTGACCAAGTTGTGGTGAATTGGAGGGCACGTCCTCATTGCCTCAGCATTGACTACTAGACTCTCCATTCTCTGTCCTCCTAACGTCCAAGGCAGTCTTGCAAGATACGTATCTGTGGGAACCTGACTGACTGTCAATATACAATTCAATATCAGTGTATGGCAGGCATCTGTCCTCCAAAAATGTGCAAGAATTTGGGAGTAGAGGAAGGAAAACAAATGCAAAGGGCCTCTCAAGCTTGTGAATATTGCATGTCCCTACTCGTTCTCTCAAGCTATGATTCCAGAATGTTAAATACAGATGCCACTTTGATGGGCCATTCAACAGCAGCTGCTACTTCATGAGTTCCCAAACATAGATACATTGTTCTGTACAAAGACCATAGAATGGAACTGCATGACAGGTGGTTCACTGCTTCCTGGAGATATTCTTCAGTCTACCACATTCCCCAGATTGTCCCTCAACTTGGCCGTCACTTGCACATTGTTACTTGAAGTGAAAATTGAACCCAATGTGAAATTCATGACACTGAGTCGTGCACTACTGCTTGAAAAGAACTCCCCATTCCACAGCTTGATGTACATCTCATTGCAAACGTCCTATGAATGTCCCTGGAGAATGCAACATCTGGAAACCCCAGACAATCAGTCAAAGGAATGTTAATAGGCAATGAGGGATTCTTGCAAACAATCGTTTTGTATCTCCATGAAATACCATGAAAGACTTTGATTGATACAGCCAGTGTTTCCACCCTGAGACATACAAATTAGTTAAATCTATTGCAACCCTGATTAAAGTAAGAAATAATAATTACCTCTTCGACTTTCTGACTTCTTTATTATTACCCAAGATGATATCCTGGTGAAGCATTGAATACACTGCCTCATTTGTCAGAACAAAAATTGGCATTGTATGTTCCCCAGTCAGACCACCACCATCAGTAGCACATTCTTTCAAACTCCCCTGGCTGAGACAGTTCCCATACTGCACACCTAAATGGCTGTCTGAGTTGACTGTAATATCCTGATTCTGATTCTGTACCAGTGTATGCCACATTGGTCAATGAATTGTTACTGTTCAATGTAGTGGAAGGTTTCCACTGTCCAGCTGTTGCACCTTCTCTAGAACTGTAAGACATACTCTGTATGACCTGGAAGACCTTAGTAGTCTTGAGATGACAGAACAAATTCTTCTTTGTCATTGGCTTCTCTAGTCTTGTACCTTCAGCTTGTTGAGGACAAAACACTTGAGCAGCTCTTGGTATGATACACAAACTTTGACAGGCAGATTTGGCAGGCAATGCTTCAAGTGCCAATCCTTCACCAACAGAATACTCTGTGCTCAGCACATGTGCCTGCCTGTTGTAAGAAGCTGGTGCTCACCACAAAGCAATACTGTCCACAGTATTCTTACTCTCCAGGTCTTTGTCCACAAGGAGTAGCACAACCTAAAATCTTGTCCTTGTGAGAAACAAGGGGTGTATTCTTCAGTTAGAAGACACTACATGAAATAGGGTTAATAAGTGGGTCGAAGATATTGAGGAGCTAGGAGGTTGATGATCTGCAAACAAAGGTGCACTACAGGAGAATTATCTACTGTAAAGAGCAACATAGTCATACTGCATATTAATGGCATATCCTGCCAACCCTGATCATGGAGAGCTGGATCTGTCAATAACTACTACATGCTGAACTCAGACTGGCCTATTTCACAGACACAGCACCAGAGTGTAAAGAGATGCTCTGCCTGCTGGGCGTCTGTGAGACTCCCCAGGCAACATTCTAATCCTGTAAGCTTGGTGCTTGAAATAACGAATAATGTTAGCAAATGTGAATAGAAATGGTAGTGAGTATGCACCATACCTGCTCACATCTTCACCAATACAAGGCTTGCATCACAGACTATCCATCATACTTGCTGACCTACAGTTGTGGCTGGCTCGTCCAGTACCATACAAAGCCCTCCAGACCCAAGATTCAGCTAACAAAGAAACCTATGAGTGTTGCAAGTATCAAGAAATATTAATAGAGAAAGTGTTCCCTAGAGGTGCAACAAGAGCAGACAATGGTGATGGTGAGAAAAAAGGGTGTTCAAATGTAACACGCCAGAGCCTTAAACACACAGAGTGTGGGAAATCATCTTCAAATGTGGTCAAGATTGCACATGCTTGACTTTGTCAAATGTAGTTGTTCTTCTGAACACCAGACAAATCTTTATTAATAAATGCCTTTTCAATTGTGAAAAAAATTAGAGAATTTTATGATTAGTATAGATAGGAGGAAAAATACCATTTCTGAGTATGTATAAATTTGTCTGTGAATTGGCTGCATCAAGAGTCGAACCCTCAGCCTTTATTCCAGGGACACTTTAAATATCAATTGCAAGACATTATTACTGTGTTTCACCAGTTTGTGCTCAGTTACCAGTTAACGCTCAGTTGTACAATACCCCCCTCAATTCTTAGTAAAATTTCTTGAAATTTTACATACAGGTAGCCTACAGTAGATATAACTTAAATACGAAATTTGAGCAAAAAACAATGAGTTGAAGCTGAGATATTAGTGTTGGAATGTTAGAATTTTGATGATCAGCACTGATTTAGTGAACAGAAAGTTTTCCCACACACAACACATTTAATATTAATTTAAGGAGACACTATTTGTAGTTGAAATTTTTAGAATGAGTACTATATTATATGTAGTCACTATATATTTTTTTATATAATTAACAGTTAAGTATCAAGCTACTTATTAAGAATACGATTTTAAGTCCAATTTTACTATTTTCTATAATACAGAATTTATAGTTATAACTTACGAAATTTTTATTACAATAATTACTATTATAACTATATATAAAAATTTGGTACTAGTATTCTTTACATATTTTCTATAATATTCTATAATTTTAAGAGAAATAACTAAGAATTAAAATTATCATAATTAAATCAAAACTATATATATAAAAAGTACTATAATCTACTATATTACTTATTAGTACAATTTTTATAGTTAAAAAAAATTGTAAAACATATGTATGTTAGAGGTTATATGTTTCAGTATTAAGTGATCACCATAG
>NW_006760386.1:1730364-1731463 GCF_000271605.1 Fomitiporia mediterranea MF3/22
AGTTTTAGTATCTGGTACTTATCCTAATTCTGCTAGATTTATTCTTTCTAAATCAGCTACTATAAAGTAATTTGGTGTTTCAAGATTTTCCATCAATAGAAGACTTAAAAGGCATTTCTAATTGTTTTAATTCTTATTTGTCTCTTCAACTTTTATCTTCATCCTAAGAAACTATTTTAAAAGATTGGACCAAATCTCTTTCTTCTAGAGCTATTCCTTTAACTCATAAACTTTTTAAAGAAAAAGTTGGAATGATTATTAAAAAGTAAGTTACTTTATTATTCTTTAATAATTATAATAAGTGTAATGAATTCTGGAAGCAGAGGAGGAGGAAAACAAGAGGTAGAGGAGAGTAAGAAGCAGACATTAGAACATAGGCAAGAGACTCTAAGTCATTACAACAAGCCTGTTCCTGTATAAAGGACCATATATTCTATTAATTAACAGAGTGTATATGACTAATAGACTGTACTTACCTTTATTTCTGCCCAGACCAAAGTAAATTGGTCTGGATAGGATTAAAGTCGAGTCTGTGTACTGAGTGAAAGCACACGCGAATTTCTCTAAGTTTAGTTTCCCACGAGTGTGTGTTTCCTGAATCACGTCAAACACTCAGTTTTGAGTCCTTCACGCATAAATTCAATAAAATATTTATTTTTTAATTTTACAAAAAATTAAAACATATATTTTGTAGCTAATATGAAGACCTTTCTAATAGTATTTTTTTTGTGAAATAATAATGAGTTTTAGTAATTATAGACTGCAAATACCCTTAAAGTGAGTGTTTCTGGGTGAAATACAGTATAGTAGACTGTTAGGTAAGGTGTAAAGAAACAATTATCTACAACATTACATCCAACAAATCCGGCTCAAAGCCAACAGGAACCAACTACCTGCCTCTGCTCATAAACTGCCTGCTAACTGCCTACTGATTGCCTACTGCTTACCTACTGATTGCCCACTACTTGCCTACTGATTGCCTACTGCTTGCCCACTGCTTGCCCACTGATTGCCCACTGATTGCCCACTGATCACCCACCAATTGCCCACTAATCACCTACTGATTGCCTACTGCTTGCCCACTGATCACCCACTGATT
>NW_006760386.1:1732006-1911429 GCF_000271605.1 Fomitiporia mediterranea MF3/22
TTGGCGTCGAGTCGCCAACAAACATCATTTGTTGTTTGCCTTCAGTCATTTGCTTCCGCCTGCTCAGCCAACTCTCTGATCTATACTTTTTCTTTTTCTTTTTCCTTGGTCGTTGTCCACATGTGATATCAAGACTTGGAGGCTTGACTAACGTGACGGGTTCACATCCATGAGTTCAACGAATGATTTTTTTTTCGGGACTGTTGAGCAATTCAGTCATCCAACATAATGCGAAAAAAGTTATGTATCCTACTTTAACTCGGAATGATAACTACGTTTGGCGGGATTTGTGCTTCCACCTTCCTCTCGTTTTAACGTTCCGAAATATCAAATACTGTTGTTTGTCCTGTCAGACAGCTCTGCACTCGTATCTTCGGTGACAGAGCTCAGGTTATGGACAACATCTTTTGCTGCCGATCATTCGCTACTTCTTAGCCACGTCAGCAATTGGAACTGTACGGACGCTTTATGTGATCTCCCGCACCCTTTCATATTTATCGTGCTTATTGTTCTTAGGTAGATGACCAATAAAAAATGGTTTAAATTTCCAAGTGCTTGGTGAGAATCGTGATTGCAGCATTCATTCGTCGTGAGTCGGCTACAGATGAACCTGCCTGTAGAATGGATGCGTATGCCTTGTTGACTGTTGTATCCAATGAGTGTTGCAACTGAGATGTTGCCGCCTTCTGGAAGCCATCGGTGAAACTTCGCTCTACTCTGCGCTGCGTCGCATGAACATAGGATGTTCTTCGCATCCATTTCTTCCTCTTGGTGCGCTCGCTCTCGCATCGCACAATCTAATATTCCCGAAGCCCGAGTTGATTGTGTCGATCTGCGTCTGACCACGTTCGCCAGACAGTTTCAAACCAAGAAATGACTCCGGTATTCTCGGCCGTGTGGATCTCGAAAATCTGGTATATAAGTGGTATTGTCCATAAAGATGCCATGTTTTCATTTGTTCAGTCCTTTTTCTCCAGTATGTTCCTCAAAGCCTCCCTGTTTGCTTGGGCATTGCAGGCTTCTGTGCTCCGAGTACGTGCAGCTAACTGCACCATACTTTTCGATGGAAGGATACCTCCCTCCGTTGTACCCGCTGACTTTGACACCAGCTCAAGCGTGTACGATGACCAGTTCGTGCGTGGACAAAGTAAGGACCATCTGAAGCGCATTAGTACTCATTTCGCCAACCTTCGGCTTTCTTGCAGATCAAACTTGGGCAGAAATAATCAAATTTCCGGACATTAATGCTTCTCTGGTGAATACGTTTGTGCGAAATTGAGGCGGCGGCTCACTTACCGTATTTGTAGTTTGATGCAGATGTTGGCGCAAAAGCGCTGGAGGTTACATTGAGGTGTGTTGATTTATTGTACAACCTGACAGCTCATTAATCTAATATTACTTCATCACAATTTCAGCGACGATTCTATCTTTGTTCCCGGAGGGAGTACCCCTCAGCTGGGCTTCCGCCGGTCGGAATTACTTCCTGCCATTAACAGTGGTACCGATGGTGCAGGGCACGACGACCGTCCACTGGTCTGTTCGTTCAGATACCACCAGGCCGTTGAACGTGTCACACGAGTACCAGGTATTCCTCCGTTGTAGTAAGTTGAAAATAAGCTATGCTAAGCGTAGGTTTCGTGAATTAGATCGTATTCCATGAGACCAACGACTTCTCGATTGATCAATTCATGCTGAAAACCGGGACTCTGTTTGGGGAGACGTTCAATGAGTCCGAGGCAAAGACACTCCGGCTCCAAGGCAGCCAAACAGTTAACCCCGAGACGTTCTTTACAACACCGTTCGACGACGATGTCTGGCATAACTTTGCGGTGACGGTTGGCTGGACGTCCAAGTAAGTAGATATAAATACTCTTTATCCTTTTCTGCTTTCCGACGAGTTACACCAATTTCAGCGACTTTACTGTATACTATTCAAGAGATCTCGATCCGCTCAGTGTCGTTAACACTACAACGAACGATAACTCCGGTCAGGGTCAGCAGCAGTTTGGTATCTTGAAACTACCGACAGGTGATTCCGGCATCGACGTAGTTCACGAAGGATTCCAGGAGAGCGGAATTAACGAAGGCCTCATATACGGAGGAATCTTTATTGAGAATAGCTCCGATGGTTGCGTGAGCCTTTCATAGATGCTAAGACTGGATACGCCTAGGGTGCTGTGTTCGGACTTAGCTATAAAAAGATCGAAATGAAATATGTAGCAGGATAAGAAACTTCGTATCTATTGAAAGATGGGTCTTGCTATCGAGTACATCTGAATGATCTTTGAGGACATTCATTACACGTTGAGCGTGTAGACTTGGCAATATGTTGGTTCATTTCTATCTATGACCTGGGAGATCCTTGTAGATATATACTGTAAGGAAGAATTCTTAAAACCAAAAAATCACCGATTGTGCATCTCGGAAAATTGATTACACAGACTGACTTGTAGCAAAAGCCTATGTGTGAAGAACCAATTGTGCAAAATCGAACTATAAGATTAGCAGTTGTCAATAATAAGAAGCAAAAGCACATATATCTATTAGACAGATATCAAAAAGACAACGTATTTCTATAATATGTCTCTGGTGTGAATCGAACACACGGCGCCACGGCCACAACGTGGCGATTTAACCACTAATCGACAGAGACCAAAGTCATTGGTTGGTAATGACAAGTATGAGGTATTCAAGGAAAACGAAATATAGCATCTACATACACATTACATACATATGTAAGGGATAAAACTACTATTGCCCCTCAAAACACTGATTCTGCCGTGACCACCTCTGCCAAGGAACGGCTTCCTGTGGAGAAAAGGACTAGTTATGATAAATTATCACACATGCTTCCAGCCCAGTGGATCAGCACAAGGGAGCCACAAGGAAGTTCCACTTAACCGACTCCGTCCACGTGTGCTGAGCGTCCTTGGCTGCATCATGAGCTGGACGAGAAAGGCACTAATGCGAGCGCGTACACCATTTGGAGAAAGGCAAAGAAGATAGGAAGACGTGGAAGACGTATGCACGTATGAGTTTGATACAGGGAAGCTAAAAATGAGCGTGGAAGCGAAGAGGATACATTCGGTAGCATTTTGTTTTTCGTAATGGTGATGCTTCTTTTCTTTCCTTGTAATTGGATACAATAAATTGAATAATGTTATGGAAGTCGTCAAGCTTGGCAAGGTGGCGGAGGCAGTTGAAGAAAGTCTCGGGTCCTGGAATCGCGTCACTGCCAGAGTGATTAACATTAGCTAGAGGGATGGATCAGCGATTCTCGAAGACGAGCTGTGCCACCTGTGCAGCAACTGCAGTGAATCGCGCGATTTACAGACGAAGAAGTAGCGTGCTATCTATTATTGCAAGGCATATGCACACGGTCATTGACTTCTTCTTTCCTCTACTCCACATGGCGAGTGCTATTCTTCTCCGCTCTTTTGTGCGAAATTAGCCTTCCATGGAAACCCAAGCCCGAATCGTGCGTCCAGCCGGATATAAATGTCCCCAGCCCACGCCAGTGCCAGCTCTTGAGGCGTTGCCAGTGACCTTCCTGAGTCCCAGCCGCTCTCTCTTGGTCTCTCTTGGTCTGCTCAATGCTCCGTTCAAGCACTTCCACCCTCTGGGCATTTCTCGTGTTTCCCGTTGTGTCCCTTGCAACACCTGTTGAAAGACGTTGGGATGACTTCGAGGTCAAACATGCTTGGATAGACGTCCCGCGGGGTTGGGTCGTACATTCCGAGGACGCCGCGCCAGACCATGTCCTTGATATGCGTATCGGACTTAAGCAGGATAAGTTCGACAAGCTTGTGGAGGAATTATACCAGGTTAGCGATCCGAGGCATGAACGGTTCGCATATGCTTTGCTTTCTAATTTCCAATTAGTAAGCTGACCGCCTGCGTGAATTTTCGCGATAGATATGGGGCGCATCTGTCAAAGGAGGACGTGGAAGACCTCATCGCTCCTCACGAAGATAGCGGTAAGTGATGGTGAGGCTGGAAACGGAAGTGCGGTTAATGTCGCGTGACCCGTAAAGCAGGCGCTCCGCACTTTCAATACACATATATCTCCGTCAAATCATCTCTTACCAGCAACCTCGTTTATGTCCGAATCTGATCAATATTCTCTTTAGTGAATACTGTCGAGGCATGGCTCACGCACCACGGCATCTCTCTCGACTCGGTCCAACGTTCGCCAGCAGGAGACTGGCTCACCATCTCTATACCAGTCTCTATGGCTGAACGCATGCTCTCCGCCAAGTACAGTGTCTTCCACAACCCTTCCACAGATAGTTATGTCGTGAGAACCACCTCATATTCACTTCCCTCAGCGTTGCATCCGCACATCTCTGTGGTCGCACCAACAACGCATTTCGGTCAGATGCGCAGGATGAAGGCTACAAGCTTCTTGCAGCCCGATGTACCTGCAATTAGCGATGATGAAGCTGCTGCACAGAGTGATGCGATTTCAAAACTCATACCCGGTTCATTAGCGGTTGTCCCAACGAGCTGTAACACCCAAATTACCCCTGCATGCTTGAGAGCATTATATAACACGAGCACGTACGTCCCGCAGGCAACAGATACGAATAAACTTGGTGTTGCAGGGTATTTGGATGAATTCGCAAACGATGCAGATCTCCAGGTATGTTAATTTCCGTCGAGCACTTGAATGAGATAGGCGCTCGAAAGGATTAACGTTGTTGACGTTGGCGTTTGCATTGCTGTGTTGTTTTTGTATTCGAAATAGACTTTCTTCCAGCGCTTCCGCACGGACGCGGTTGGGACGACATTCGAGCACGTTCAGGTTAATGGTGGTGGAAACGACCAGAGCGACCCAGGCGTAGAGGCCAATCTCGACATTCAATACACTGAGGGCATATCGTTCCCGACGCCGAACGTTTATTACAGCACCGGTGGCTCTCCTCCTTTCATCCCGGATAGCAACACGCCAACGAATACGAACGAACCGTACCTTGATTGGCTCAACTTCATTCTTAGGGTGGACGATGACGACCTGCCGCAGACGTTTACGACCAGTTACGGGGATGATGAACAGACCGTCCCATTTGATTTCGCCCAGACTGTCTGTTCGATGTTTGCGCAGCTTGGTGCGCGTGGCGCAAGCATCATGTTCAGTAGTGGTGACTTCGGTGTCGGAGGTGGCGATTGCACAACGAATGATGGTACCAACACGGTGCGATTTCAGCCGATCTTTCCCGCCACCTGTATGTTTTCATCTACTTAAACTGGAGCAAAATATAAGGTACTCACATTGCATTCTCGTAGGCCCGTTTGTCACGTCAGTCGGAGGCACAATCCGAGTGAACCCTGAAACAGCGGTCGACTTCAGCGGTGGAGGCTTCTCCAATTACTTTGCACGACCCGATTACCAGGCGGAAGCTGTACCGGCCTTCTTGGAGGCGCTAGGATCGCAGAATGCTGGTTTGTTCAAGTGCGTGATATTTTACCGTTCGTCTTTGAATGCGATTTTTCCGTGTCTCACCTTTCGAACTCTTACAGTGCAAGTGGAAGAGGATTCCCTGATGTATCTGCACAGGGCCAGAATGTATGTCGTCTGAGGAAAGGAATGTTTCAAATTCATATTCTGAACCCGTGGAAATTTCTCAGTTCCAGGTCGTGCTTGGTGGTCGCACGATATCCGTTGGAGGCACAAGCGCTAGCTCTCCTGTATGTCTTTAATATCGTCACTAAACCATACCGAGTGTTCTCAGATTTTAAACGCTTCAGACATTCGCCGGGGTGATTAGTCTACTGAATGACTTCCGTATTGCCGCAGGCAAGGCGCCACTTGGTTTCCTCAACCCTCTCCTCTATTCGACAGGTGTTGCTGGGCTGAACGACATCACCTCGGGTTCAAACCCAGGCTGCAACACAAATGGGTTTACTGCTGTTTCTGGATGGGATCCTGTGAGTCTTCGTCTTTTCCTTTCTGTGTTCCAACCTTCTCTACATCCTTGAGAACGAATTGCCGCATGTTCACTCGAGAGCGGGAGGCAGTGCACCTTTATGTCGTTCGGAGCAAAAATGTTGAAACACTTGTTGACAATTTTTGTTTTCGGTCTTTACGTTCATTTTAGGTCACCGGGCTCGGTACCCCGGACTTCGGCAAGCTGCAAGCGATTGTCGCGGATGCATAAATCCAATGAGTCGACGACTCGCGTGTTTTTTTTTTAACTTGGCGATCTTCGGCGTTTGGTGGAACGAGGAAATCGGGATTCGGGACTACTATTTGGACAGTTGCGAGACGGACGAGGTGGAAGCGAGTGGAGCTTTGCGAGGGGTGTACGAGATGGGAAAGACGAGGCCGGATCATACAACTCGCCCGACGGACTGAGTTGTACTGAGTGTAGTCTGATGCTTCAGTAGTATGTGTGCTGCATATCTTGTATTTTGGGGGGTCTTAGAAAGCGAAGTCGATTTTTCGAAATGACGCTCGAGATTAACTCCTGAAAGATTAAGCCAATCGCGACGACGTCAAGTTGGCGGAATCAAAGTTCGGAGACCGCATCACGAAATGAGGGTATTTACTAAACCGCTGAGGTATTAAGGCACTCGCGGCCTGTCGTTAGACTTTTCGGGTTTAGTTGATTTCACGCGAAAGTCTCGAATGAGGTTGGTCTCGATCGCGAAGGACAATACCCATGGCTCAAAACTCGGTGAGCTCAAAGAGACAAAGTGCTCGTCACAAAACCAGGGTGTTCCGAGTAAAAGACATTAGACTAGTGAATAAAGTCCGCCGAATAGTCGAGGTCTCTAGATCATGATGCCACTGCGTTATCTTCGGGTTTCACCCGCTAGTATTCATCTCTGGCCCCGAGTCGGCATATATCCCGCTCCGTGCGGCAACTCGTGGCATCAATATTAGTGTGCGGGGAAAGATACAAGCGCGATTAGCTTTCATCCACGTATCTATATCTCGCATCTCATCTCGCGTCTCGCGTAGAGCCTTGTAAAATGCGGTCGAAGGAAATTTGATCTTGAGGAAGCAAAACCGCATCAGACACCCATAAAGTTGTTTCGTGGCAGATACGGAGACTTCCGAGTAGGTTGTGGGGTGCATCAGTCACAATAACATGAACTAGTCTTGAGGTGTGCCCAGAAGCCGTACGAATTTGATGCGCTCACGTAGCATGAAAGCTGCTGATGGCTCACTTTCGCAACTCGTTCCGTCATTCCACTGTTCCACCGCTCGAAGCCGCTGAGCCGCTCATAGGTTTAACTCCATCACAAAGTCTATGCATGATTAATATGAAAGCACTAGCTCGATTCATTTGGTTTCCATGTGAAAATGGCTAGGTACTGATGTTTGAAACTTTGCAAAAGACTCCGCAGGTGGAATATCCGTACAATGAAGATTCCGTTTCCCATGAATAATGCTTGTGATTGCTTCTTCCCGTTCGGAATTCCTTAATGTACTAGTTTGGAACGGGACGATCATGCCGTCCTACGGGCAAGCGTCAAGAAATGATGTCGCTTCATCAGTGGTAACTTTTACCTAGTCGACGGATTTGTGCCTATCCGTAAGTGATGGAAAAATCAAGCGAGAACGCCGTCTCGATTGGACAGGAATTACGGTATGCTTCTAGAGTATTCGTACGAACCGGTTTCCACAGTAAAGGCAGTAACGCGCAGCTTCAAGTAACTCATCAACGATCCAGCTGCGACCTGCTTCCGGGATCCAGAGGTTGCTGGTGCTGGGCGGAGCTGAGGAGGTCATTGTTTCAGCCGATGAGCTTGCAATGCAAAGAGTGTCTCCGGCCGCCGTCGAGTTGTGGTTCTGTACACGGGAGGAGGGAGGGAGGAACGCTTTACGAGTGCACCCAGAGCAAGTACGGACTAATGGCGTTGAGAGAATAAATGATGTTATGGAACACCGTGCTGTGCATATACTCATCAGCTAAAGGAATGTCTCCAGTATTGAGAACTCCCCTACCCCATGCGTGGCCCATTGGACACACTGCCGTCAACAAGTTTTCAAGTGGGATCGGAGAGCTACACGCAGGGCATGTCTCAGTAAGACCAAACGCTTCTGGAGCAGCATCTGTAAATTTATTTTTGGCTAAGTCGCTTAGCGCTTGCGCCATTACTGAAAGGTCTGGTGGAGAGCCTTCCAACAGACTTTGTACAATGACACGCATAAGGAAGGGCAGCTCTTTTTCTGTTTTGTGACAAGACAATGCGATTAGGAAGTTCTTTTTTGGGGAACGCTCAGCTCAAACCTGTTAATGCTTCAATAACGGCAGTAAGGTGTCTGACGAGTACCTTCATAAAACGGTGAGATATATTGCCCAAGAGCGTTTGTGCTATTCTGCCAAATTGTTCTCGTATTTCTTCGCTTGGCGACATTTTCTAATGGTGCGATTATTGTCGTGAGCATTGACCAGATATGAGTAGAGAGAAAACTGCTCGTACCCAGCAATAGTCTGCGACAGCCAGTCGTAAGCGAAGTGAATGGTAAGCGTCCCAGCCATAGAAATCGATAGCGAGGCTTCTCCTGAACGCAAGCCGGATATCATCCGTTACTCTTCCAGACCAAGAGCCTATAGCACTTAGGGTCTCCTCGGCATGCAGACATGATGACAGAAGCTCCAACACTCGAGGCCAAACGGTATCAAAGGTCCTGCGTTGACAAAGGTGTAACAAGATAGGTCTTAATTTCGACGCCGGAGCATCGCACAGAACTACACCGGCGAATGGTCATTTCTGCTTATACTTTGTGTGCTGCGAAGACGACGGACCTGATCTCGGCTGGCGAAACATTTCCGTAATGTAATTCAAGAGCATGTCGTGTTCCGTTGGGCTTCGCCATAATTTCGCCACAATAATCATGCAATTATGCTTGGCATCGTGTTTGTAAGTGAAAAGAGTTGGCTTGCAAGTCCTGCGGTATTCGAAACAGAAAGCAACCTCCATTCACAACATGCTCATAGTCGAAAGGGGTATCAACGTACTCATGTATCCAAAGAATTGTCCCAAATCCATCGAAGTTGACAGCCCCGCTTATTCTACCGATGTCGGCTTGTTGCACAGCACTGCCTTCCGCCTCTACGAATGTGGCACGCGCCAAACACGAGAGATTCGTGGAAGTTAGACTGTTATTACCGACATGTGTCTCTGTATCATTACCGACGTGCACAGCATCCCGCGGCTCAATCGTCGAGTCTAACCTCGGTGAAGAGCACGCGTCTTGAACAACGTGGAAAGAGCCGTCAAACAGTGTCACAATAAGGGTGTCGCTTGTCAAGGCCCGTACCCGCCCAAGACCAGATACGGGGTAAAGCGAAGACGAGTCAACGGACGTCTTCTGAACTTGAACACAAAGAGTGCCCAGGTCACGGCCAGAAGATGCTCTTGTGTTCATATCTGTTCCTGTAGTGCTCAATTGAAAGAAGCGGAACGATCCAGGCTTTGCGTGAAACAAAGTAGGCTATGAAATACGACAGATGAATGCCTTCATTACTTTCCAAGAATCGAGGGCTAAGAACGAAGTGTAGCACCTTTTCTTCAGAAACTTCCGCTCGATCAACCCATGCCAGAGCAGAGATGCCTTTTTCATCGGCACCAGAAGCGAGGTCATCGAGCACGTTAAATTCAGTATGCACAGTAAAAGCGGGACCAAATGGTGCCGTGGATGCTATGAGCTCCAAGCGTTGACGGACATACACTATGGCGATTGTACCATTGGCAAGCCCACATGCAAGATAACATTCACCTGAGAAAGTCACAGATAGGCTCAGGTTTGCATAGCAAATGACGATAGGGCAATACACGTGTCCTGGCGTAGATACTCACTAAGGAAGGGTTGAGGGGACCTCCATGGATTCCAAGTCAAATGAGTGATCCAATCATCCGCAATGCGAATAACGCGGAATGGCTCTAAACTCTGTTTGCCATCGTGTCTACGGAATCAAATTAATTAGCCTGTCAGCAGTAAAAAGATGAGAGCTAAGATAGCAGATAAAATGAACTGTTTTTCGACAAGGTTCATGCCCAACAGCGCGCAGAACGATTTCGTGATTGGAGGGGGGGTTTGACATCTACCTCAGTAGTATGATTGATCCGGCGCGGTTACCCAGCGCAAGAATGGAGCCGTCAGCAAGGGGATTCGGATGAGCCCCAAAATCTGCTTGTTGAGACCACGCCATACCTAAAACGTATGCCTTAAAATCACGCAAATTGGGCTTGACATAAAAAGCGAAGACGTACAATTCACTTGGGCCTGAAGAGTTTTAAGGTATAAATTCCGACCTTCCGGTCCTACGTCCTCAGGAGATGGAAGTTCTTTCAGGGCAGACGTGATGTCCTGCGTCTTCCCAACCGCATAGGCGGTGCGTGAGTTCAAAGTTGTCTGATCGGAACAGAGTGAGTTATTATGATATACCAACCTTGCTCCATGCTTCTTTGAGGTGATTTTTCGTGGCACTCCAGAGTGTCAACTCTAGGTTCGTATTGAGTGTTACAAGCACACAACTGATGGGCATAGGTGGGAGTATCCATAGTTGAGATCGACGAATTGTTGTCAGCATGACTTTAATCTACATTTCCTGCTTGCTTGATTTAAAAACCCTGTTAACACCCACCTAGAACCTGTTGATACATTGCTTAAATTTCCAGGAGAGACGGCGACTGAACGCCATGAAACATCTAAAGATCCGAGGTTCACTGCACCATATTCTGCGTATGCAAAGCAGTCAGTATCGCTGTTCCTTTCATGACAAGGCTGTAACCTCAGTCTTCTAAGGAAAAGAAGTCAGGGTGAAGTCTGACCGACCTTGTGTCTCTGACGGCCAGGGATGAGAAATGGTTTTCTCCAGTTCAATCAAGTTCCTGTGCCAACCAAGGTCCAAGCCGGGTTCTTTGCTACCGTTCTCTTGGAAATTACGTCTATCGGTCTTGAGCAGTGAGAGACTATCGAAATTAATTCCCAAGTCTGGAGTCTATCCCGTAAAGAAATCACGCATCGAGTTCACTTCAAGATATGGCGGTGATTAATGAGGAGATAGATACCAAAATGTATATGGCGCTTTTCGTGGACAAAATCAACTGTCCGTCACCAGACCACTGCACGCAACTGATGGACGGTTGTGGTCCTGGAGTCGGCACATTGAGTGCGGTGAAAATTTCAAGTTCGGCCATGTCGGCCATTTGGCCGATAGCTGAAAGCTTTGTTCAAATGTGGAACGAAGCCAGGGGGGAACCTGGCAGATATGTTTGTCCCAAGGGCGTGATGGTGATGATTCAATCAAAGCGTCGGAGTTTCCTACAGTCTCCTGACGAGTGATTTGGCACTGTGACTCCTTATCAGTACGGTATTCCCTTACGCAGTGTTCAAAAGCAAAGTTTCTCGGTCGGACCTGAGACAGGAGACTGGAGAGATGCAAGTCGCAGTGCAAGTCACGCGTCCTAATGCAGTGGTGGCTCGCGTCGCGCGACGCGTCTTTAGCTTACAGTATTTCCACCGTTCCTGAACTCAAGTTTCATTTACCAAACCTCCAACTTCATAAGCTCTGCATTGCTCGACAAACATGACTGTAAGAGCGCCATGTAGGGATATCTGGTATTTTATTTGACAGCATACCCGTAGGACCTTACATTTTGTCATCTACATATGACAAACAGGGATATGCTCATATTCGAGACATTTGAGAATCCAGCAACCTATCTAAGCGGCGAGCTGTCCGATGAAGGTGACCCTCGCATTTTATCGGTACCCCTTCATGATGATCTCACCAATAGCAAAGAACTTGAAATACCCGTGCATGAAATTCCTCCCAATCCAGACGATTCCGACAGTATGTGTACGAACAAAGATCGGACGCTCCTGCTTACGGCACAATTGCAGTCTTACCCTCACAGGTACATCCGTCATATCCATACGGAAATCCTACAAGTCTCAAACACCCTGCCAACCGCCCGCGAAAACCAACAGATCCATCTTCTCGAGCACTTTTCTCGGACCTCTCGTATGCCGGAGGCGGAGTGAACGGCGCGCTGCGTTGGGGCGATCTCGCTCTTGACCGGCTCCTTCCTATTGATCGGGCTCGTGAGGAAGCCGCACGGGCGGCGCTAGCGCGCAAGATGGCAAGTGGCGCAAGCCAGAGTAATGGACCAGCCCCTGGTCAGCAACAGGGCCAGCCACCAGAAGCTGGTCAACAGGCAGAAGACAGTGAAGAAGATGAGGACGAAGACGAAGATGATAGTGATGATTTAGAGGGTGGCAGTATGAACGATGAAGATGAAGACGAAAATGAGATTCCTGAAGCGAGTTACGAAGAAGAGTGACAAGAGTACTTGAATATACATTTTAACATGTCTTAACTTGCATTTGTAATTCTACTAAAGATTATATTCATACTGCTCTTGCTGTTATAGCTAATACCATCGCCTCCGAATTTTCTTCCCGCAATAGGTCCTTCACACTACAGTCTAAATCTTGTTCAATAGCCCATTCGTAAGCATCTGCGAGTACTGCATCTGTTATCGGGACGAAATGGATTGCCAGTACACGCAAGATATTGTATACGCGGGCGATAGCAGTGCGGGTAGTAAGATCAATCTCCTGTGTGATCACTACGTGTCAGAAACATTCAATTTTAAAACCCGGCATCCAACCCACATCGTTGCGATTTGAATACACGGCCTCCGCGTCAAACCCTTCTTCACCTTCGCGCTCATGCTCACTCGTATGCTTATTTACCCATACATAACCATTAAGGCCAAGTATAAGATCCACGCCACAAGGCAATGAAATAAAATGGCTCTTTAAACGACGAATAAGTATCGGGGGGACAACAACAAGCTGCCCATTACGAAGCTGATGCCGCGATTATTTAGCTGCCTTTGCCATGTCTGTGTGGAACGGGTAGTTACCTTCCCGTACTTGAGAGATCTCGTATGCAATGACATCGATCCATCCGCGAAAAAGGCTTGAACTTCAGCCACTAGCAAATCTCCTTCCTCGAAGAAATTTCGCATCTGCAGTTCATCACTCTCAAGTTTTCGTCGCTATATACACGTAACGTCACAAGAATTGCGGATAAACAATGCTGCTGCGGGACACGCGGGGGCTTACCTGAACACCCCCTGGCAAATTGATGGACGAAAGCATCAAGACCGCGTCTTGCCGCGCATTAGCATCAGCTTTCCAACGTCGGGCAGCAACCTTTTGTTGAATAGAGAATCATTTGCAAAATGTATGTTTAGAGAATCACAGCGTGCTGAAATTGGTTTGACGCACCTCTGTTATCCGTCCGACAACAAGGTCACCGATTTCAGGATTGTACCTGCCCGTTTGAAAAACAGGAACGGGTCAAGTTTATGGCAAAACGGAAGTTGATAGGCACGAGCATATGCAGACAGGTGATCCAGCGGAAGCAAATAGACATATGGATGTCAAAATGAAAGCACATCCGAACATGAAACGTCATCTAACGAACTTTAGTTTACACTCAAGCATGATGAGATCGGAAGCACATGCCTTGCCCGGAGCGGCCGAACAGTTATGAGTTTGTTGACTCGTTCGACAGTCCCCGCGGTGGACGCGACGACTTCCTCGCCGTCAACGTATGTTCCATGGCCACTGATAACATATCAACACTCTGCTAGCAGTATAACCTTCAACGTGCATGCGCTCACCGCATGAAGGTTTGGGCGGATGTTAACGGGACACCTGGCGATGTTAGTTTCAAATGTAAGCCGTCTGCTTCTAGCTCGTCCTCGTCAATTAGTTCCTCCATTAGTGTATCCTCTTCTACATCTGGATGATGCTGAACCCGCTCAAATCCATCAGAGCTGGCTTGCTGAGGAAAAGAAGAAATTGTAATCATTGCTGAAGCGAAGAGTGGGTTCACTGTGTTGAGTTGAGACAAGGATAATGTAGATGTGGATTACCACTTTTGTCAAGGCACGTGCACTTGCTTGCTGAAGCGGACTGACTTCTCAAAGGCATAAGTAATTTACTATCAGTCCCTCACCACCTATGAACGTGTTACAAGCTCTCGAATCTATGAATATGGCGCAGAGCATGGCATGATTTATGTATCTGTAAAACTACTACTGTCGCGCTACCGGCAGAATCAAGGTCTACTTGAATAAAATGCCATGTGTCGGGAGGTCTCAATCGAGTTAACAATTCTGTAAACTTCAAGGTCAACGAGCTTGTGAAGCTTCCGGAGATCTCGACCGACTTCATGCCTTAACCTGAACAATATACTGGCCTTGCACGCGCTACAGTTCCTCTAGTCCTATCGCAAGTAATCCCCCTTCTACAGCCTGTATTCCTCGGCCGCCGACCCCTGTTTCTGCATTGATCTGTAAGTCTGTCATATACCGGCCTGCGTTAACGTTTAGCAGCATCATGAACGTAACGATCGAACAGTCTCTCACGGACTGCGGCGCGTCAGTAGATCACAAGTTCTCGCTTAGTGACTATCTCAACGATGAAACGACTTATCTGGTCCAAGGCGCTGCCTTTTTGGTAGGATTTGCTGTGCAGATGTAACAATCACTGATGGTAAGTAATCTCATCACAACTCTCTCGGGTGTTATTCCTCATAGATGGTACCTACCGGTATTGTTTTTGTCCGTGTTCTGGGTGCAAAAATGAATAATGTCAAACTCGGAACTGCTCGGGTGATCGTTGCTTTGGTCGTTACATAGCCTCATATAGTAGTACGTACACTATGATGAACAAATTCGAAGCGCTAAAGCTGCGGTCATATGAGCTCAGTTTGAATGAGCTCCACAAGGTAAAAGCTGAGCTTATCCACTCCGTGATGTCTCTCACAGTGCTTGAAACATTTGCTGGAGGTAATTAAGATTACTTCAAGGCAATGGGTTTCTGTCTTTAGTTGTGGGTGTGGGCAAAATGGGACAGTTAAGTGGAATCGGCAGAAGCTCGGGCTAAGGACACGGAGATGAAGAATTATCTTAATCGAGAAATTACCTCTCTTCGAGATGGGATCTCCTCATGGATAGGATGGATACAATACAAGACTCAGAATCACCGCGATACTATGCGCGTCGCGACGTGACTTGGGAAGGTCACGAGATCGTTAACTCCGATGAATTGTTGAGTTGACCATTTTCAACATTTATTTCCATCCCATCGCATCAAGAGCGCAGTAAACACTTCCAGCCTCGTGAGACTTGACTTTATCAAACCCGATTTTCTTGCCGAAGAAATTAAATCATGGTACCTCGCAGACAATGCACATGCCTTCGCCTAAGTTCACACGGCGCTGGGAGGTCAAAAAGTTCGCCGCCTACCCCTCCCAAGCGAGACCTTTTGCCTTTATCCAAGATGTAGGAAAATGGCTCGGAACTTCCAAAATCGACAACGGAGTTCCATGATGCTCCCATCCTCCCGAGAGAGCCGTTTCACCTGAGATTCCGATGCCTGATACCTCCCACACCAGTCACCAGAGCCGCACCTTATTATTTTTAATCTGGTGTGGGTGACTCAGCAAAAGGGCTTTGAAACGAAATCTGTTTCAGTCGGTACGTTCGGCATGTTCACAGGTTCCCAGGTCGCTCCTATTGCTAGCTAAAGGACCGCATGTTCAATTTTCCAACGGACGGCGACATAGGACGGATTTGTCAAGAAGCGGACAAGCGTGAGATAAGGACAGCGGATCACAAGCAGTGTCACGGACCAGACCCGGAACTTCTTTTGACCTACCTTTTTGCGATCGTTTTTGATGGGTTCTTTTCTTCTTGCTGATCCTGGACAGCGATTTTTAAACCACGTTCGCGGAATAGCGTACTTTGTGCCTCTTCTTTTCTCCGGCCCTGTCTCTCCGCTCGCTACCCCTTTTCTTACTGCTTGCCATCAGAGTATGGTGACAAGTCTCTTCTGACTTGTCGAGCGATTTTCTGAATAACAATTGTGACTGAGGATGTTCACTGGATCTGTTTGAATGAGCCGATTTCTCCATGCCACATAAAATTCGTCAAAGTCGTTAATGAAGCGCAGCGATCGCATCGGCAGTCGCAGGACCCTCAATGCAACTCTGTTACTCTGCTTCTCGAGCTCAAATCGCTCAATGACTTCATTGCTAATATGCAGATGCCGAGGAGCTGCATTGATACTCAGCGCCTATTATGCCTTGTGACTCCAGACATGTAACAGCATCAGCTCTGGTCGAGACACCAGAATCAGACCCCCCGAGGCTTGCTGTCCAGTCCAGCTCTCACATCCATCTCATAAGCATTGTAGCAAAGGTAACGCGTTGTCAATCGACCCGAACTATCTCCAATACGATGACAGTCCGACTGGAAGAATCGCAAACTAAGCAGTTTTCTCACTCTCATGCCACATCTAAAGCACTCGCGGAGTGTACATATAAACTTCATGCCTGTGCCTTGATGCATGTCACTCAGGTACCGACGACGACAGAAAACCTTTATCAGGGCGTTTAAATACTGCTTCTGACGTGTCCATGGCATGAAAAGGACCTTTGTATGATCGGCATTCCGACATTTCAAACGTGCGATAGATATGATACGCGTCGTCCATGTAGCTTCCGCTCTGGCTCCGCGCCAAACGGATTTCAGGCGCTTCTTCGCAGAGACGGTCAATGACGGAACTTTTGTCGGCGTTCTTTGCGCGCTTGATCGCATGCAAGCTCCTCTTGGATCAGACTTGGACCTTCTTTGGTGCAAGCAATCAGTATTTCGGACGCTCCATCCCCCCATCAATTGTGATGGACCACAAGCGATGTCGAATGCTTTGAACATAGGCGACACGAGAAGTAGGTTACTTGAATCCAACTTTGTCCCGTTGCTTAGTGTGTCGTGTTTTACGTATTCAACTTCACTATTTGGTCTTAGGATGGGAAGAGACGGAGTACAAACGCCAGCAATTTCATGATGATGAATGAATAGGGCATAGGTAATATTTCATTAAGCGATTACACTTTTCTATAATACTAATTTAGGCAATAAACATTATGCGCAAAGCGATGGCAGACATCTATACAAGCAGACTATAGGCAGGAAATGAGTAGTTGGAATAAGTTAGATGAAACCCAATGTCCTAGAGAGAATCGGGAATAATGCAATGTGGGGTATGAAATGAGAGACGCAATTGGCCAAGTGAAGTTGCTTCAGATGGATCAAAGTGTAGGTGCTTTACAAATACCGTAGAATGCAGTTCGGGCGCGAATGAAAGCTGACGAACAGAAGGATGGGGTGGAGAATGAACGTCTGCCGCAGAGTTGTATCCATGGAAATCAGCATTGATCGTGATAAATATGATGCGACGAGATGCAAGAGCGAGATAGGAAAGACGGAAAGAGATGACAAGGCCGGATCTTCGGACAGAATGATGAGTCTTTGCTAAGCAAGCATACAGTGAGCTTCACTTACGGAGCATGTAAGACAAGTCCACACCGACCCATGTGTACTGAAGCTTGTTTTTTCTATTAGTTTCGTAGACCGTTGTCCTGTCAGTTGCTTGAATTCTTCAGCAGATCAGAGTGCGTCCCAGCCTACACCCGACCTTCCCTGCCGAATTAGTCGCGCGCGACCCGAAAAACTCGGCAGTCAGCACAATGTGTTGTTCCAATCACTTGAACGCAAGGAAGTATGCTGAGAGAGCAGGCAGGTCGTTCGTGCTTGCATCAGAATAGCTCTGACGGCGGGATCCGTTGAATTTGAGTACTACGACTGGACCGGGCCATTGACGAGCCGCAGCACCAGAAGTGATGCGGTATATAGCGCGATTTACGGGTGAGCCACGCTGCAATGACATCGGACAGTAGAAGATGTGCAACGGGAAGCGCAGCGGCTCTCCATTGAGACCCTGCGTAAGCACTAGCGCTTGCGGTTGCGACTCCTGAAAGTAATCGCCAACAAGGGGTGCAGGGCATGAACTCGAATGTGGCTTGCGCGTGAGCTGACAGTTTACGTTGATAATCTGCGGACGCTCTGTGGCGTGACCGGCAATTGAGTTCCAGCAAGTGCTCGAAAGAAAATGGGAGGTACACACCTTGATTTGGTACGAAGAGAATAGCGGAGACGGTCATTACTTCAGGCGCAGCGGGCGGAGTTTGGATGACAAGCTGCGAGGATTGCTGCATCGGCGTTGCAACACATTCACGACGGTGGCGAGGCCAGTCCTACAAAAGAGTGAAATGGTAAGTCTTAAATAAACGACCCTTGAACCCTGAACAGGGCTGAACGCTTACTCACACTCGAGAGGTGCTCTGGGCTACAGTACCATGCAAATTGGCAACGACTACACCACATTGTGGTTGGACGGCAGCATACAGTGCAGGGATGGTGGATGAGGGACGATGCACCGTTACCGTTCATGACGAAAGGTCGTTAGGGTCAACTGCTGGGACAACGTCGGAAGAGGATGGATCGGGAGTACTGGAGGATAGAGATAACATGGGCTCGGATTTATGTATCCGGTGAAGGAGCCAAAGAGATGAAAAAGGAGCAAGATCAAAACGGCTACGACGTAATGGAGGTGGTCTGGGACCGACCATCCTCGCTAAATTGCAAGTCTTCCACGGTCAGACATCGTCGCGAGATCGCATAACCGAAGGGGAAAATGCAAGATGATCTAGATAGTACGCGTGCTGTGCTAGCGATTCAGGAACGAGCAGATGTATGTTTCTCGCGCTTCAATTGGCAGCTGCCTAAACCGCATCAACGGAGGCTTGGAGAAGTCGAGAGCGCAAATTTAATCCGATGAGGCTAGCGCGAAATCGCTGGGGATGGGCGGGGACTTTTGTCAGAGCACAGCTTTTGATCGCCACCTTTCGTACTCGCCAAGCGAGGATGGTGGGCAACGCGGGACCAGTCAGTCAGTTCATCGTTAGACAACCACTGAAGGTTTGACAACCTCATGCTATGAGGTCTAGTTGAGCGAAGGCACAAGAAGATGCTAGAGGTAGTTGTTTGAGCTGTAACCGGGAGGGGGAAAACACCTCATTGAAAGACTAGTGGAGTGTTGTAAGGACATTAGTTTGGACTGATGCTTGTCGTCAAGTGTCAGCATCCTCTAATTGGTGTACCTCCGACGGCAAAAAAGGGAGTTGTCTCAGTTCTTACGAGACTGAGCGGCCTCTGGTCCTGTTTTGGGAGGCCTCTCGGCAGTCAGAGACAGCATCTGAGTGCTGATGCCACGTCTGAGCTGAGCCGCTCTGTCAGATCCATAGCCGTGAGAGCCGTTGTTGTGGCCGGTTAGGCGGGCACTCGACCGCGCAGGCCTCCGAAGGTCACCGTCCGAGTCGGTCGCCGTTAATAGAGTCGTCTAGCGGACGCAAAGAAGGAACTACAAGAGCTTCTCCTCTGGTGTTGTTCGTCTCTGTTCCCATCAGGGCCGACATGATCCGGTAGATCGCTGAAGTCTATCCCAGTCATTCGTCCCGGCGGTGAGCACATTAATACATAATATTCCAGAACAATACAGTTTTCTTCCGCATCCCGTACGCGGAAGTTTTCAGTATTTGAGTCCAGTGGCTCAGACCGTCGCGGAGATTGAGAAGAACAATGGTAAATTTAAGTTTCTATTATTGGATAGTTAATTGGGTACCATCTGTTTGCGTCCTATAGGCTCTAAATGCAGTGCACGCGGAGGCTTCGAGAAATTCCACTAAGAAGCCGACGATCACATCCACTCCCACCATTTATACACTATAATATTAATAAAGTAGACAGTGCACGCAGCATAAACTGCCATGAAAATGACCTGTAATGTACGCCACTCATCGTCTTACCGGAAGATCTTGCAGATGTAAGGCTCCCTCTCCCCATGGATCATTCTGAAGCACTGGTCGCAAGCAATTAGCCGTCCCATTTCATCTCCTCGCTTCGGTCCGGCACTCGCGTGACCGTTTATGACCATGCCTCTTACAGGAGAGCCACTCAAACCAGTTGCTATTCGTTATAGCACCGGATATCCACCAAAACCTGCAACGATCCGAATCCGTGAATAACTTGTGGCATTACAGAATGGCCGACACCTCGCCACCACCCTGCCACATCCTTGAGATTGAGAAAGCTTACCTCTCCAAGCGCTAGGAATTACTCGATGAACTGACAGGCCTTGCATTCTCCCCCGCTTAGTCTCCCATGAGCATACGCTTAGGCCGTGGCGCATGCACTGCTCAACCCGAGCGCTACAGTCACTTTCGTGCGAATCAAAATTTCTATAAATGTTCTAGGACGCATTTGCAACTAATGGCTATCTTCACGCCGACCTTGGCAATGGAAACGAGATCATTTGTCTCGAATACGCGCACTACGGCCTTTCTCAGGATATCGGAATCACGTTAGTACTGCACTTCGGCAGGAATTGCGGAGGGGTGACCGCAGAGTCAGCGCTCCGGTGATACGCGTAAACGGATTGAATCCTATCTTAAGAAACTTGCATTTCGAACTTTAAGCGTTAGTTTCAATACTTGACTCTTGAAGAAGGCTGTAATTGGTATTCCAAGGTCTTGTGCGAGTGGTACAATCTTGTAAGAGAGGTATGAAACACTTGGAGTAAGAAATTTCACTCCCCTCGTACCACACTCTGGAATAAGTTTGAGGCTCCTCGGAATAAAGTGCTGCGGACCCTGATTACATTTTGCCTTTTACCGTCGCAGAAATTCATGGATGGCAGTACTCGGTTAGCAATGTTGAGACTGGGACGCAATTGCGGGCACTACCGTTGAGATAGATCACATGACCTCTACAAGAGGCTGTGACTCTTAGTCACAGTCCGCCAGTCACTCTGCTTGTGCGTCCTTTCTTCATCCAAGGTCGAACACGTTTCAACTTCAATCACTATCGACAACCATGTCGGACGAGGAGATGAACATCGATGATGGTGCGTTCTGGTCATTCATTTGGACTGCTATGTGCCTCTGACCTGTGCTGCTTCACTCAGTTGGCGGTGTCGTCCGTCGGAGAGGCCGCGGGTTCCAAAAGTCTGGCGGTATGTCGTTCTAGCAACCGAATAGGTGACAAGACATTCAGCCTGACCTTGATTTGCATCTCTGAAACACTTGCACCACCTTTCGTGTGTATTTTGGCTTCTTCCCTTTGGCATATGGAACTGTTGGTCGTCCTTATGCAAATCCCGATCGGCGACTTGTTGAATGCGTCTGCACGCGATTAACGTTTCCGATGTTATATTGTTGCCTACGCCTGTGCAGGAGACGACGCCGCGGTAAGTGCTGAGCCGACGTATGATCGAGTCGACGCGACTACAGTGAACAGCGCTGCGGACACCAAAGCTGCGCGGTGTACGTGATCAGATTTCTTACCTCTCACACAGCCCCGCCGCTGACGCAACTCATTCCATATTTCGCAAATCTTGCAACTAATTGATTTGATCTGGAATTGCGGCGTTCATTAATGTCGCCTTTTGATGCGAATATTCCTCCTAACAAATCCATACCGCGCATGCAAATGGCGCTGTTCATATGTTTTGCATTCGCGCCCTTCCTTATGCATTTTTTAGCCGTGGAGGGCTGGATTGTTTTCGTCACGAACGTGCATGAGGAGGCCACTGAAGAAGACTTAATGGATAAGTTTGGAGAGTATGGGGAAATTAAAAATTTACACCTCAACCTGGATAGGCGAACTGGCTATGTAAAGGTATGCTGTATAGAAGCCTTCTTACCGGAATTGTGAATTTTGGACTGATTCGTTTACCGTCTATGCCTTTGTCGACACCCGTTCTCTAGGGCTATGCTCTTGTTGAATATGAGACGCTGGCGGAAGCTCAAGCAGCGATTACCAACGCGACTGGGTCGACGTTGCTTGAGCAGGACCTCGAATGCGATTTCGCGTTTGTTCGTCCACCGCCTTCTGGTCCGAAACAAGGTGGTCGTGGACGGGGTGGACGTGGACGCAGCGCAAGTCCGGGAAGAAGGCGATGACTGCATATCTTGTTAGTTCATTGGTGCTGTTCTTATACTTGTGTTCGACCTCTTGTCGGAATTACAACAATGTCTGCATTCGCCTTGTTCGTATTTGTAGTGGCAGAAGCCTTACTTAAGACTGTAACTGGAAATGCGTGGGAACACAAAGCTTGTGACGTGACGAATATTGGCACGTGGCCTTGCATGAATCCCTGCTCAACTCTGTTCGCGACAGCGAAAAGCTATCCACGTCAGTACCAGTTCAGCTCAGCATCGTTTAGTACACGCACTCGCAGTGATGGCCCAGCTGGAGGATGCAGAAGAGTCATATGGTTCTGCTGGTGAAATTACCAAACCAAAATCACGCTCGTTGGGCGGCAATCGCTCAAACAACAAGAAAGCTGTCGAGGTCGAACCAAGTGATAAATCAGACCAGGATCATAACGTGGAAGGGGGCGATGGAGAAGAGGACGAGGAAGAGTACGAGATCGAGGAAATTCTCGATTCAAAGCGGGGTATGTTTGGTAAAAAGGTGTGTACTTGGTGTGACGTGATTCTTCGTGTCTATCTTGAGACACGTTGCAACGTGTTTCGATAAGTATTGTAGTTTCGGTCAACGCTGAGCGCATTGCTATATTTTATTTTGTTAGAACGAGTGGGCATATCTTGTTAAGTGGAAAGGATACAGTTCCGAGCATAACAGTTGGGTCCCGGAACAAGACGCAGGGTGAGTGTGACGCGACGTGCTCAGGCTTCGATCACATCGTTGCTGACAGTCTACGGATTGATGTATTAGGAATGCACAGGACCTCATTAATGACTTTCTGGCAAAGAGGGCAAAAGCTAAAGAGTCGGCTACTCGGCTGTCTTCCGTCCGTGGACGTAAGCCTGCTTCTGCGAAGGCGTCAAGAATTGGCAGAGATGCTAGTGCTGGCACAGAGAGTGCATCGACAACCAAACGTGGCCGAAGGAAGGCAAGCTCCGATGAAGATGAAGATGACAGTGACTCAGCTCGCAAGGCAAAGAAGTCGCGCGGGGCTCACAGTACGAACGGAACGACCTCAGGAAAGCGCGGTGCCCTCGCGGCATTGGACAGGACAGACGACGATGACAGCGTCACAATGGCAGACGCTAACGAATCAAGACCGTACACAAGTATGAAGGCTCTGAAAATGGGATCCATGAAGAGTTGGGAAGATGTTGTCAAGAATGTTACCACTGTCGAACAACATGATGAGCAGCTAATGATCTTCTTTGAATTGTGCTTTAGTTTCTCTTGTCACTGCATAAGATGGTCATCTGATTTTTTTTCATGCTCTAGGAATGATGGACATTATGTTCGTGAACCATCGGAGCAATGCAGAAAGAGGTTTCCCCAGAAGGTGAGTTTTGTTCAATTGCTGTCAGAATATCCATGTGTTGAAACAGAATTTTCAACACAGCTACTTGACTTCTATGAAACACATCTTAGATGGAGAACAACAGACGGAGATGAGGGCCAATCGCACTGAATACTTTCATTGATCCCCTCTCGCCCCATAGTGATCATATTACGCCATCTTTTATCTCTTTTTCCCTCCGCGTTGACACTTCGTTCATTGTGTGTCGGCTACTCTCGACGTCTCTCGTTCTTACTGATTTCTCTGGTATATTTTTCATGTACAACTCTGTTGTCAATCTGCTGATATTATGAGCCCGTTTATACGTGAATGAGGCTGGGGATGAGTACAATCCAATGTCTTTGCAGAAGCGCTTGATGCCAATAACAATGCAAGGAGACAGGAATTGATAATCCACATTCAACCCCGGTTATATAGAAGTAAAAAAGACCCTGTGATAATTTCATCCCAGTGTATTTCCAGGCCTTGCAGCGGAGTACCTATAGATTCATGTTACATGTAGGTTACACTACCGATACAGTAAGTTCCTTGCACTGCACAAAATAAATCCATCACTGCACGTGCATCGGTGTTTCTATTTCTAGACCAGTGCAGAATCATTTCGAGTCAACTCAAACTATCAGTTCATGAGACTTGCAAGAGTAGCTCTAACGTTAACAGCTTTACCGTCAAAAAGAGTCCAAATTAGTTTTTCAAGGCTCTCGACAGCAGTTCCTAGCCCACATAGTACACACGACGAAAGACTCTGGCAACGCGTACTCCGTCAAATGCAGCGAGCAGAAGCAAGGGAACAGGAACTTCGCGGGAAAAGACGTGCTGCTGAAGAAAGGTCCTCGCGAAATGCTTATAAGAAGGGTCCGAAGTTAAGAGGAGATAGGAGAGATGACGAGGACGTACGGATATCGAAAACTCTTTCGTGGGTTCTGCGCCACGGAGCGAAGACGGAGGGGTTAGCAGTGCGTCCAGACGGTTATTCACGAGTACGGGACTTGGTGAGTGTCGAGCGTATCTTGGAGCTAGTGGCTGCTGAACTGGGCTGGTATACAGCTGGCCCTACCACGATTTAGCGATGTGAATTTCCAGACATTGGAACGAATCGTGCAACACGATGCAAAGGAGCGGTATCATTTATTATTTGAGACTAGCGAAAGCGAGAGTTCTGCAGTGGAAGACTGTTGGTGGATAAGGGCTAATCAGGGCCATACAATGAAGGTATGCACGACCATGCACATTTGCTTTCGCTCGCAATTTTCTCATGCCATGTCGGACTTCGCACAGAATATAAATCTCGAGTTTGCCGAAATCACAGATGCAGGTCAGATACCCATGGCAGTTCACGGGACGAATCTTCAAGCTTGGCAGAAGATTGGTAGGTTTCCCGTAAATTTATAGAAGAGTGTCCATTGATTATTTCTTTCAGAGAAAGAGGGGCTATCGCCAATGAAACGTACCCATATCCATCTTGCTCAACACGTCTCTCATATTAAGGGAGCAAGAGCTACACCTGGTCAGTCTATATTGCTCAAGTTCTTCAACTTTCCTTACGTATCTCTTGTAGGCTTGCGTAATAACTCCCAGGTACTCATCTACGTTGATCTGGACAAAGCTCTCCGTGCGGGAATTCGATTTTATCTTTCGGCAAACCGCGTCGTCTTAACTAAAGGTGACGAGACCGGTTACTTGCTGCCGGAATTCTTTCAACGAGTGACAGACGGACGTGGTGCGCCGCTTCCTGGTTGGAGCGGCACGGTTGCTACCAGTAACTCGTCAGCACGGCAAAAGTCAAGATCACGAAGTAGTGGAAAACGATCGAGTTCGCGAAGTAAATCGCAAGAACGAATAGCTGATGGCCCTGAGGAGTCGAAAGGCGAACCCCTCATAACGTCAGTAACGGAGGCCGTCTCTAAGATTGAGTTGGAAGAAGTTGCTTGATTACACTGATATTAGTTTGGACACTATACGCTATTGATCCGGATGAACTCTATCTATTCTGTACGCTTCCATATGTTCCGTGATGGCAGTAATATACGTCGTAAAAATGGACGTACAATTCATGACAGGTGTTAAACTTAGCTTGTAGGCGTGCTGCTAGGGGTGTCGGCTTCACTCAAGAGCCAAGAACTGGAGTTTTCCCTAGACAAACTCTTCACACCCCTCTTCTTACCTTTCACAGCCTCCGAATTCGATGAACGTGTGGTACAATCACTCTCTCCGAGTTCACTATCATCTTCCCCCCACATCGTGTATCTAAACACCGATTGCCTTGAGATTAATTTGTATCATAAGTTCCGTATGAACTCGAACAGGGGGACACTCACTTTCCCATCTTTCGTGACTTTGCTGCTCGTAAAGGCATCACTGACCCCTTCAGTTTAGAAGCGGAGCTTGAAGTTGTTCTCGTATCCTTTGCAGACTTCTCGTATCGATTATCTTCCCCGGGAATTACAATGTCGAGATCAGATCCATGATAGTCCTTGTTTACGCGATTGCACGGCCTTGGAGTAGCTTCATTCGTGTCGCCGGCCGATTCTGAGTCCGAAGGAGAGCTAGAACCATTTGCTTCAGAACGGGCAACTGGTCTAGGGCATGGCTTTCTCGATGTCGGCGTCCGTTTTACCCGGTGATGTATTGGAGAGCTCTTGGATTTCGTCGCCATCATATCGTAGTCTGATACTGTCTCCGATGCTTTGCCGTTCTTTCTCTTCTTTGTGCGGCGTGCAACGGGCGTGTCAGTACGGTACACAGAGCTATCACTGAGCTCTATAACACCCTCGCTCTTCCCACCGCTGTTTAACCCTGCTTTCGACCTTGCTTTCGGTCTTGCCTTTACCCTTCCAGTGGCCTCTGAATGCTGCGAAGTCGGTTCGATAACAATAACTCTGTCCCCCCTGGAAACTCGCAATTTATCATTCTTCTTTCCGCTTTCCTGATTGCGCTGGATACTTTCCAGGTGCTCCTCTTTGGCAATCTCCTTACGTCTGGTTCGAACGCGCTCTTTGACTATATCGTCGCCAATTAACTGTCCATCATTAGTACCTCTCGTAGAATTTGATCCGTCCAGGTTGTCCAAATCTGGGAACATGGCAGTTCCATAAGTGCTGCTCTCGCGCATCGTGCGAATCGCATCCTCGATGCTCATTCCCCATCCAGAGTCCTCCTGAATTAGCGCCACAGCGCATTCCGGTACAAGAATGCGTCGGATGAACTCAGCAGGCGTGAGAGGTGTGACTCGATCGGCGTCGACAGTGCCTGGTGGAAACAGATTGTTTAGCGTTTGAGATATGATGATAGATCCTTGCTCTCCGTAACTTTTAGTAAAAGAATGTTTCTAAGTGACGTATTTAATCAAAAGTAACGGATGCACTTACTATCCAGGCTGACTCTTCTCAAAGGTATTGAATTGGTCCAAAAGGCCCATTGCCTTCCTGGCACCCTTCTTTTCAATATCTTGTTTCAACTCGCGCCAAAGAACACTCTTTTCTTTGTCATGTAATATACCTGTCAGGCGTTGCCGCAAAGCAATCACTCGCTTGGGGAGTGCTGTGAAGTCAATGCATGTCGGCCAACCTGCCTCTTCCGCAGTTGGAAGGAGCTGCGTTTCAAATCTATGGCGCTGGCACATGCTCACATACGAGAGAAGAGGAGCCGTTAGCCCAAGCGGGTTCGACGGCCGTGCATCTGGATATTTTGGGATGCGTTTCAGCATGTCAAGGAGAAGGGGCGATGGGTTTGGTGGGAAAGGCATGTCGCAATAGGGGCATAGCGTCTTTGGGTCGGCTATCAAGTCAAGCATATGAATATCGATCTTCAAACAATTACAGGCGCGTACTCACGACGGTCGGCGAGCTGCGTGAAGGACAATTCACTGACGTCGACATCGGGTATGCTGAAACAACATTAGTTTTGTTTTTAGCTCGACCGAATGTCGGACAATGATCGAAACTGGGTGCCTCACATGTCAGATCTCCGTGACCTCTTTGTTGGATGTTGCTCAGTGCCACTCCCAAGCTCATGTTTAGGCGAGCTTGAAGTGTTTGAACGGTCTCGTAAGGACATAGGAAACGGGGCTAATCCGCCACGATTTATGATTTCGTCGTTGTGGTTCCAAGACAACGGGTCGTCGCTGCTTTCGCTTCCGCTTTCATCGCTGCTTCTGGGCTCGGCGTTTTGCTTCTTTGATTGCTGTTTTCTGTCCTTCGTATGCTTGTGCGATGATCCATGCTTTAACAGAGGAAATGGTGCTAAGTTGTATTTTGAGTCGTCTGGAAAAGTACGTTACGTTATCAAAAAAAGTTATCTATAAATAACATTGCCTTATCTGGCTTACCTGCACTGCTTGAAGGTGCCTTTTCAGACAGCACCGATGTACTTATTGTCTCGTCTGCGAAATGTTGAGCGATAGCGAATTAGACGGGCCGAGACGAAGAACACACCTTTTACAGACCTTCTTGGACGAGGAGTCTCTTCGTCTCTCCTTTTTTCGTCCAATAAGGCTTGTATGGGCTGGTAAGACGAAGAAGTGGTAATAGAACCGTTGATTGAATATTTAGCGTTAGTATTTGATACAGGTGCCTGAGATTTGGAAGTACTAACATTTCGTCTGTTCCCATTTGGTTCCTTTGAGGAGCCTAGCGAATCCGGGATAGTGCTAGAATTGTGGTTCTTTCCGAATGTCGGACGTGGCTGGATCTTTCCCTTCTTCCGCGGCATCGCATCGAAGATGTTCTCGTCATGTTGGGATTTTGACGTTGGAGATGGCGAGGTTTTTTTCGACTTGGAGCGAGCACGATTACTTTCCCGACCCGAGCGCATTTTCTTCTGCCGCCTGTAGTCATCCGAGTCAGAATCGGGAGGTTCTACTTCTTTGTCAGAGCCCCGTATTGGACGCTTCGCAAAACTTTCAATGGGCTGGCTCGATGAACTCAGGTTAAGCTCGTCGGACGAGTCGCTGTCCATGCTGTTTAAAACCGTAACTTTTCTGCGATTGTCTACTGCGGAGACTTTGCGGCTCTGTCCCTCCTTCGTGCGCCTCGTTCCTGTCGTCTTCTCTAAACTCGATGCTCTCTTTCCGTTTTCTTTTCCTGATAGAGAAGACTGGGAAGAGGACATAGAACACTTCCTGGGGTTATGTGCTTTCGATGACTCGCCAAAACTATACGATGTCTTCCCAAGGTGTTCAAATTTCGTACCGGTTCCACGCGCAGTCCCGTCCATTTCGGTTACGAGTTTGTCTCTGGATTTTCTGAAAGACGTGCTCGCTACGAAATTCCCGGTCTTCCTGAGACGCTCGAGATATTCGGAAGAGCCCAAGTCAGAGCTTGAATAGGATTGTTGACTAGATCCGAACGGCGTGTTCGCTCCGTACGCTGCTTCTTCTAGTTTGAGTCCAGCTCGGTTTAAGTTAGTATAGATCTCTTCCATTCGAGTAAGCTGTTAGACGCGCAATTGTCCAAGGAGAAGCAGCTATCTCTCCAGCTCCCCAGTATCTTAGCAAGATACTGGAGATCTTTGAGACGAAACAAGAAGATACGATTCAAGTTTCAGGTGATGACAGAAAGTCAGTAGAAAAGTTGCAAGACAGATGAGACAGCATTAACGTCGTGGTTTAGCTGTGCGAAGCCAGAGTGTGCGCGTATCGCGTCACGCGTCCGAGGCGAGGAGAACGGTCATGTGATCTCCAGGCACATCACCATCGAGTCGATTCGACAAATAAAATATACTTAAGACTCAAGGATACTCACGTTTTTTAGGCCTTTATATATACGGTTTGGTGGTACATGATACTAATAATTCTCGTGTCGAAGACCCAATGAAGGCTTGTCTCTGTCATACCACTGCTGCAAGAATTATCAAAGCACAAAAAATGATATTTCGTCCTGCACATGCCACCATTCGGTTCGCATTGAAAAACGGAATATGAGGAAGCTCAATGTCTAAACCAATAAGATGATGCATATTAAACCTTGGCAGCTGGACGAGTGCACACATAATGAAAAGAATGGTAATATAATGTTTAAAACATCAAGGGAGTGACATGAAATCCGCAGGTGCCTATTCATCTGGAGGGTCAGACAAGACACTGGATTCGTCACTTGCCTCGCCTTCTTCTCGATCCTCATCAGTCTTTCTTCCTCTAACCCCGGCCTTCTCTTCTGATACCTCGCCCATTTCAATATCCTCTGCTTCCTCACCCTCCTCGTTCTCCTCGCCTTCTTCACGTTTATCGTCCCCTGGCGGAGACTGTGGCTCCTCAGCTGGTGATAACGGGCTACTATCCGGACCACCAACTGGGGTGAACACGGGTGTTGCATCCCGCGAAACCGCCGGTGTGAGTCCAGTCGCACTAATTCCAGACATTGAGTTCTGCACACGAAGTTGCTGCGTTGCAGTTTGCAAAAGCGGAGTCGAAGGTCGTGGTGAATACGATTTTGCAGCAGGATTGAGTGATGCACTCCTTTTCATACTTGCATCGTCTGACTTATCGCCCTCGCCTTCTACAGCAGCCGCGGGACCTGAAGCGTCAGCGTCTAAACCTAAAGCACTAGTCTCCGGCTCTGCATCAGGCGGTTCGGAAGGCGCGCGAGAAGTGGTTGCGTCGAGTTTTGGGACGTCTTTTCCTAACACAGATAATCGCCCAATATCTGCAATGATTGCGTCCAGAGCAGCCTTTCGTGCCAGAATAGAGCGATTTAGCGTTTCATGTTCGTCTTTAGTGACCTGAATGTCGTTTTCTAAAGAAGATATCGACCTGAAGACAAAGGTTTAGTGGAGCCCTCGACGAGCCACTACGCCACTCACAGCTCAAGCTCATCCCTTGTTGGAAGGCCATTAATTTTCTCCGCAATCTGGTCGTATTCAATCTTCCTTCGCCGCTCAAGTTGTGCTTGTTCCAGCGTCAATTTCAGCTCCTCGATCTCTTGCTTGAGACTTGTGCGTTCGTTTTCTTCAATGGGAATTAGACATGATGCTTCTCGGTAGAGCTAGAGACGTACTAACCTATCCGTGCACTCTCTTGTTCATACACATCCACTTGTCTCCGCTCGGCATTACACGCCATACGATTCTTCCGTAACAGTAACTGGAAACTCGCCAGCTCGATCAAGAATGCTTCCCGTGCCTCTTCCACGGACGACGTAGCAGCGGAAGCGGTCTCTACTATTGGTGGATATGCTATAGATGCATAGGAATGAAATTTCTTCGTAAGACGCCGAAGAGACCTCTCGTCATTTGTGATTCGGGCGTGAATGAGAGTGTCTGCCGAGGGAAAGTGATGAGAGCAATACTTCAGGGATCATAGGCAATACAGACCCTCTTCCTCAGGGCTCAGCTGAGATAATTTGAGAGGCTTTGACGGGACGGCTTGTGCAGTCATGGTGAGTGTTGACTGTGAGCTTTTGTTGTCGATCCCGTTCCGCGAATCCGCGTCTTTCGTTCGTTCACGATGTCCAAACTTTCTGATTATGTCAGCAAATCATCATGAATTACAACCTCCTCTATGTACTTAATACACTGGTGTTGAACGAAGTCAGTTATTGTGATGAGCGATTATAAACAGGGTGGAAAAATATCTACTTGCGATGCTCTTACATGCAGCAGGCTCTACGCTATACTTCAACATTGTTTAATCTATAACGACCTTTGGGCATCGTCTGAACCACGATTCTAGGCTCCAAAACCAAGTATTTCAGTAGTCTGGTATCTGGGTATTAGGCGTTTAAAAGCGATACGACGTCCAGTATGCGTGCGAATCCAGCTTCCTGGATTCTCGGTTACGTTTATTGCAACCCATCGCATGAAAATCCGGCCATCGGGAAAGTCTTCCATGGGCAGCATTATGTTCCAGCCCAGGTATACATCCGTTCCCGAGCGCATCCTCGCTACGATTCCTTCTTGAGCATCGAACCGGACACGGAAGCGACCAATCATTTGTGGCTTTACACCACGCTGCAGAAGTTGTAGATGCTCTGCAGAGGCTTGCGGGTGCATTCGTTGCGTGATCTCATTGCGATAATGTGCTAGTGCCCTAGCCGGTCGATGCATTGTAGGGACATCGTCGTCAGAACTGGAAGTCTCGTCACCCTCATCCTCGTCATCCCCGACGTCATTTCCGTCTTCATTTTCGTCCTCGTCCTCGCTGTCCTCGCTTTCGCTAACTACGAGTATACGTTGTCTGATATACTCGTCGTCACCACTGGATGACGTAGAAGCATCCTCGCTGTCGAAGTCGTCAGAGTCGGAAACATCATCCAATAGGTCAGCTTCTGAAGGAAATATGTCCTTCCAGGGTTCTTCATCAGGAGTAATGTTCTCTGTCTGGTTCTCCGTAGCAAATGCGGAAAGGACGTTCTTGAGAATGAACAAGGGAACTGGCCTAATCTGGATAAGAGAGCGGCAGCACGGGCAGGTTTTTATCCTGAAGATGGTCGGAACCCTCTCTCTGTCATCGTCGTCTTCTCCGGGTTGTCGACCAGTCCGAAACCAGCTTTGTAAGCACCCTTGGCAAAAGACATGCCCACAAGGGACGAGACTTATCTGACGTCAGGTGCCGGCAAGGGCAAGAAGAACTGGACACGTACGTGTGAGGCTTGCTCAGCACTTCCAAACAAATTTGACATTGGAGATTTTCCTGAACTAAATTCAATTGCTAGTGTTACCAAGTTAGTGTGGCGATAAGCCGTATACACAATGCACATACGTCCTCGGATTTCTTGCGTGTCGACTTTAGATTGTCGATTTGACTCCCCTGTTTACGATTCATCTGAGGAAGTTGGTTCTCAAGTATTCTGCGTGTAAGAAAGTAGAAGCATCGTACCCTCTTCAACGCCCCAACTTCTTTCTCCAGATCTTTCATTGACTTAAACGACGTCATTTACAGGTCTGGAAAGCGAGTATTTTAAGAGAATCACCTTCTGTTGTGCTTGGATCACCCTTCGTGCTCGATCGACTTCCTATGGGTAAATCTCAATAGTTGGTCGGAATCCAGAAAGAATGGACGATTGGTTCGTACAGTCCGAAGCGCAGAGAGCTCTTCTTTCATTTGTCCTCCGCTGTCCTCTTCTCGCTGAGAACCTTCAGGCTTCGGTCTCTGAGCTGAGTCTGTGTTTCGACTTAGCCGCAGCCTTTTCTCGCCAGCTGTCTTAGAGACGTCCGGTCCAGATGGATGCTCATGTACCGAACAAACGGATATGTTTTCACGCGCTGAATCTGTCAACCTTTGGCTTCTTACCTTGGTCTTGCCAGGGGAAGCGGGGCGCGTAAATTTAGGGACCTTATGTCTCCGTGCCTTTCCGCACGAACGGCAAGCCTTTAATCCACCTGACGCCGAAGACTCTGAGCCATCATCCAGCAAGTCTACTTTCCTCTTCTTCGCCACAGCAAATGCTAAAGTGTTGCTGCCGCCGATTTCTGCGCCTGCTGAACGCAATCCTTTGTTTTCGATGAATACCCGTGGCGATTTGTCGGTGGCGCGTTTGGAACTGGGACCAATTCTGCTGTGATGTCCGACAGCACGGTTGCTAACATTTCGTTGAGCGGAGGTGAGAAGCAAGGAAGACATTTTGTAGGGTAGAAGGGGCGAAGGCTGTGTGATACAATTCGTTGGTGACGTGAAGCGGTTGGCTCTATCGGCACAGAGGGAAGACGCGTAAATGTAATAAGGTCACAGACTGTGTGTAACGGCGCTAGTGCTTTTGTGACGTGACAGACGCGTGTCTATTCAAGAGTGGCTTGGATCCCGTGACTCAATTACGTGACTCTCCCCGTCCTTGTGTAAGTGTTTCGACCATCTTCGTCTGCTGCAGCCGCATTCGTTTACTTTACAAAATCATTCTAGAGCCCGTCGCTGAGCCGCGTTCGAAAACAAGAAAAGAGTCGGGCTAGCACTAAAAGTCTCTCCTGCAAACCGGGATGACGCACGACGATGCTGGTGAGTTGATCCATTTGGTTCGCGAATCACTTACTCATATGGGTGTTAAAGACACTTGTCGCATCTGTAGCGCCCCAGCTGAGCCAGATGCTCCATTGTTCCATCCCTGCAGATGCTCTGGGACCATACGGTACATCCACCAAGATTGGTAAGTCCGCTAGCTCTTCGTGTTACGCCTTCGCTGAATTTCTGTTCAGTTTGACTACATGGTTAGCGCACAGCAAAAAGAAAACATGCGACGTGTGCAAGTATCAATACTCATTCACGAAGGGTACGTCGGATTCTTTGTCTTGTAGAAAAATCAAGGTGTTAACGAGCTGTTTTGCAGTGTATTCTGACAATATGCCAAGACAAATCCCCTTCATTTTGTTTTTGCGCAAGTTTGCGCAAAAGTCATTTTGGGCATGCATTATGGCGATTCGAGGGTTGATGGTGGCTACGATTTGGCTAGCATTTCTGCCATATGTGACTGTTTGGACTTGGAGATTCTATTTCATCATGGGTGAAAATATGTATGCATTTGCATCTCTTGGCCGATATATTTTGCTTATAGGATTACAGCGCATGGTGGATTTATGATCATCCCCGGCCAAGTTCGACTCCAATTTTTCATTCGTATTTCAGCAACCTCAGCTTGGTCGATGACCAGAACCGGACGAATTCCCCAGATAAAACTATCATGGGCTTGGTAACAAGTTATCCTGTCTGGCGAGCGCTCTCTGCGGATATTTTTACCGGTCAAATCATCGCGTCACTTATTGTCCTGGTCTTCTTGGGGATCTTTTTGCTTCGGGAATGGATCATACAGAATGCTAGGCCCGGAGTATTCGATGACGACGATGCTGCTGGGGCAGGTGCGCAAGATGGTATGGAAGCTGGTTTGGAACCCGCACCAGCAGAGGTAGCTGAGCCGGCGGTGCCAAATGAAGGAGAACATGCAGAAGATGCCGCTCAACAAGTCGTGGAAGAAAGCGCACCTTTGGTTGATGTTCCCGGGGGAAGCACATTAGCAGTGACGGAGAACGGTGCAACTGTACATCCCGGCCAGAAACGGCGACTGAGTGCGGTTGACGATGCAGACAGAGAAGGAGATGATGACTCCCGCGTTTCTCGAGTGCGTAGTCGAATAGCCGGAAGTAGTTCGACATCATTGGAACGTCAAGATCAGAAGGACTCTGAGCCGGTGTCAGAACATGGCTCTTCAAAAGGAAAAGGCCGTTCAACTTCTGGCGAGATGAACCATAACCCGGACCATTTCGAATTTACTTTCTCCGTTGGAAAACCTGCTGCAGCGCCGAATGAGCCAGGCGTGTCTCAACCGTTTACCTTCGGTCCGCCGCCAGATAGCGCAAATTTATTTCATTATACACCATCGACAAGACTTCCCTACCCGCTCACTCCGGGCGGTGGCTTGTCTAATGAAGCCGAGTCATCCTCCGGCCCCCGGCGACCACCTCTGCCCAATACCAACTTTACATCCTCCGCCATAATAGATCTATCTGACGAGCCATCGACCTCCATGGCTGCGCATCCAGTTCTGACAGATGTTGACGGTCCGACTGGGGGAGTGCTGCCTTCACCCAGTCTCGCCACGTATCGCGCACCCGAAGAATTTGAAGCGAATGCTACATCGTCTGCGGGATCTAGGACGGATGCCTACGAAGATGACGATTCTCACAAATCGGACAGAGGGTCGATTTCGTCTTCTGCTATTGCAACTGTTGCGGATTCTGATTTTCGCAATGATTTGAACGAATATTTCCGGGAAGAGAATGAGATGCAAGGTCCGATCCACGTAGGCGAGATTCTTAATGAAGAGGATGTTGTAGAGGAGCCAGACCAACCAGCAGTTGAGGAGGGGGACAACGAGCCTGAAGATGTGGCCGAAGAACAAGACGGTATTAACGACGACGACGTCGACGGAGCCTTAGAGGGTGGGTGAACTTATAGTTTTCCCCGGCCATAGATTTTAAATGCACACCTAGAAGCTGTTGGAATGAGAGGACCCTTGACAACTGTTTTCCAAAATGTACGTATCTATTCTCCATTTTCCCGTTTCACTATATTAATCACACGCAACTACAGGCTGCTTTAATGATTTTTGTATTGGATACAACCATCGGTCTCGCAGTTTGGCTGCCGTTCACGATCGGGAAGACTGCTGCATTACTTTCTGTATGTCTAAATTAACATTTACTTCATCATCTCTTTCTGAACAAGTATCAGCTAGAGCCCGCTCGCATCGCGCATCTCCTTCAGTGGCCGATCCGTATCATACGATTTTTCACCGATCCTGCTGTGGACTTAATCGCTCTCGGTATCTTTAATGGTGGACTTCCTATCAGGAATTTCGTCGAAACTCTGTCAGAATATATTTCACCTTCAAGGATTCCGAGAGAGGAACGGCATTTCGCTTCGCAAGCTTCGAATACATCGAAGGTGACATCTGAGGATTCATTAATTCACCAGCACTGAACTAATTGCATTTTGATAGGTTGTTCTGGACTCGAGGCGTATGACGACGTTTTTCGTTTGGGAAGCTGGTGGTCAAGGATCAGCAATCATCCGTGGCATGGAATACGTTGCAAACTCACCTGTTGGTCAATTCCTGGAGCCATATTTTGCTCGGCTGGGGAGACGAGTCCGAATGAACGCTACATCTGCAAAAGCCGGTTGGATAGAGTTGGCGAACGGTGACGCGTCCATAAATAGGTTTTTTGCCATATCTCTGGGCTATTTACTTGCGGGCATCCTGCTCGCATTCTATCTAAACGTCCTGAATGTGGGGAATGTTCAAAGTGCCGGAAGAGCTATTAGAAATGCTATCCGACAACAGCTTATAGTTTTGAAGGTACGATGCCGTTCTTTTCTCATGGGTTGTCGCTGACATTCTGTGAAGGTTGCGATCTTCATCTTGATTGAACTTGTCGTATTTCCTCTTGGATGTGGCGTAATGCTTGATTTTTGCACGCTGCAATTGTTCCCAGATGCGACCGTCCGGTCCCGTATGTCTTTCTTCGCCTACGCTCCGGTCACAGCTACTTTCTATCATTGGATGGTTGGCACTATGTTCATGTACGTGTGCTCTAATTACTCCCGATCTTGTATTCATGCAAACGATATTTATAGGTATCAGTTTGCTATTTTGTTGGGTAAGGCTATTGCCAATCCCGAACTTGATCTCGCATTTATCTAACAATTTCTCAGGTGGTTGTAGGAAGATCTTACGACCAGGTGGATTGTGGTTTATAAAGGATCCACAGGATCAGAACTTCCATCCCATTCGCGACATTCTAGATCGTCCAACCCTTCTCCAAATGCGGAAGCTCGCAATCAGTGCGATGATGTATTCTGTCGTTGTCGCACTTGGTATGGGTGGATTGGTTACATGCTTGCATGTTTGGGGAAGGTTCCTCTTGCCATTGCGCTGGAAATTACGGTGAGCATCATTTCAGCATGCGCAACTTAGACAACTTTTATTGATGCATGACGATAGGGAACCACTGTCGGATATTCCTGTCGACTTATTGTTCCTTCACATCGTAATGCCCTCTACCATCAAGTATTTCCGACCTCGCAAATTGGCATTCGTACTAGCCACCAAGTACTGGAAGTTCGCAGCGAGACAATTACGGATTACCTCATACATGTTTGGTGGCCTACACCCTGAAGAAATGCGTCCTTCAAAATGCATCTTGTCTTGGCTATCTTCCCTGTTTGGTGCCTCGAATCGAGACGAAATGAGCACTGAAGATGGTAATCCGCCCTTCGACGGCAGCTTCCGACGAGTTCCGGCTCAAGACAATATATCACTTCCGCGGGAGATCCGAGCTACTGTGGTTGTTGACAGAGATGGGAACCCGCTTGACGAGGCCGGGAGACGCCTTATGGACTTGCAGAATGCCGAAGCTGAGAAAGCGAAGCGGAACGCCTCAGAGGATTATGCGGTAGTATACCTCCCACCTCACTTCAGAGAACGAGTGATCATCTTCATCGTATCTCTTTGGATTGTTGGATCGTCACTCTTCGTAGCTGGGCTTGCGATCCCTACCTTATTGGGCCGCGCTGTTTTCAGCGTTGTCTTGGGTCGGGAAGTTCATGATGGTTATTCTATCATGCTTGGTTTCTACTTGTTATGGGGGTGTTATTTCGTCGGAACAGTACTGGATCGGATGGACAAGAGACGACAGCGGTCAAACAGCGATGAACCTCGGGGTGAATATGCTGTTTATGTATTCAAACGCGCCATGTTATGGTCCGGAAATGTCGTTTGGGTAGCATTCTGGATTGGTGTTGTTATTCCGACGTTGCTGGCCGTAGTCATCGAGGTTTATCTCGTCCATCCTCTGCGAGTCATGATCAACCCGAATTGGACGCTACAAATTGGTGTATTCGACTCGTGGGCTATTGGACTTGTCTACACAAAGATGGCTCTATCGACAATGCGCCTTCGACCCGAAACACGCATAGACACAGCTTTAAAAGAGGTGAGTGTCGTTAGGCAATGGTCTCTATCTAGAAATGCTCACATGGTTTTCGCAGATGAGAGACAATGGCTGGCGTCGTTTGAATGCAGTCACAGTGACTCTGGACATTATAGCTCCTGTCACTGCAGGTCTCCTCGGCATGCTCTTACTCCCCATACTTCTCGTACTCGGCTTGCAATGGCTCTTACCTTCCAAAATCAATTCAAACACACTCTGTCAGTCTCCTCCTTTCCCTTTACCCAACGTGCCATTTTTGTCTCCAGGACAGCCGTACTTACTACGCTTAACTTGCCCTCCGGTCGCAGTCCTCTACGTTTACCCAGGCATATTCATATCAGCGGCCTTTGCCCGCACGTATACCGCCCTCCAATCGCTCCTTGCCTCTTGGGCGCAGCAAATTCGTGATTCCGAGTTCCTTGTGGAAATGAGGTTGCGTAATTTGGAGGCACCACCTCGGACACGTTCAGTTAGTGCCGAATCGATACCGCCATTGGAGGCGCAGCCGAACAGCCCGGGAGCGGATTAAATTTGGTTTACACTCACCTCAACAAACATAATTTATATTCATTGCTCACACCACTCGTTTGTATTATACAACACAATTGTATCTTTTAGGCATGTCTATAATTTTCAATGCCATGACACTGACAAAAGAATATATGGGATGTGGTTCTTTTACTGAAGATGAAATGTAGATGTAGATGTGTTTATACACGACTTCCATAGACATCCTTGGGCGACGTCCCAGCCTGTCCTTTGCGAATGTTCGCTTGTGCCCATTTTTTAATCCGAATAGACTCAATCTGAATGAATCCGGTGGTATCAGTCGGTTCAAAGCCTCCAAGCTCGTCCATTGAGGACTCGTGCTCATCGTAAAGACCTTCGTCGGAAGAACGTCCTTCGACAACAACGTTGCCTTTGTACAGCTTGAGGCGAACGACGCCGTTCACCGTACGCTGGCTCGCGGGAATGGAAGCGGTAACGAATTCGCGTTCGGGGGTGAAGAAGTGGCCGTTGTACAGAATTTGACTAAGGGCTGGAGTAACGAATGTGTCACGAAGACGACGGACGTTGCGGTCAAGGGTAAGACCTTCAAGATCCATGTGAGCTACTCGAAGGATCGTTGCACCGGGGCTTTCGTAGCATCCACGGCTCTTCACACCGATGAAACGATTTTCGACGATGTCGATTCGGCCGATACCGTGTTTGCGGGCCAGCGAGTTGAGCTCGAGGAAGATCTCAACTGGATCAGTCACGGTCTTTTGGTCAGTGACGACTTTACTGGGGAGTCCATGGGTGAATTCAATGCGCAGCCGCTCTGGCTGCGTTGGCGCGTCCTCAGGCGAGGTGGTGAGCTTCCACATGTCAGCGGGCGGAGTCGTATCAGGATCTTCGAGAATACCTGCTTCGTAAGAGATGTGGAACAAGTTTTCGTCTGTCGACCATGGCTTTGCCGCAGTCTGCTGGACTGGTATCCCCTTTTCCGCAGCGAATTGCAGTAGCGCAGCTCTACCCGCAAAGCGGTTGTAGAATTCTAGTACGTAAATTAGCAAACAGGTCGACATGCAGGATCACAAGAGACAAACCAGGGAGACGCCATGGCGCAATGACTTTGATGTCAGGTTTGAGACCATAGAAGGCCAGCTCGAAGCGAACCTGGTCATTGCCTTTACCAGTGCAGCCGTGCGAGACGTAGCTAAATTAATTTAGTCAGAAATATGTATGACAAGCTGACCCAGATTGCACCCACTCGCACTGCTCCTTTTCTGCTGCAGACATCATGCCGCGCGCAATGACTGGACGAGCTAGAGAAGTCCCGAGAAGGTATACATTCTGCGGAAGTAATACGCTACCGGTAAGTCATGACGGTTTAGTTGATGATAGCTTCTGCGGACCTCGTAGATAGCGTTTGCTTGTACGGCAGGGTATATGAGTTCCGTAATAAACTCGCGCTTGAGATCCTGTGCCACAGCTTTCAGCTCATGCGCAAGATACAGTCAGCGCAATGCATACTTCAAGCACGAACTTCTTAGCGCCAACTTTCAGCGCTTTTGCACGAGCGGCTTCGAAATCCTATGAGCAGAAGTTGATAACTGATACAGTAGAAGTACATGACATGCGCAGCATACCTCCTCCTGTCCAACATCTGCCATGAATGCTACCACATCATAGCCTTGTTCTATAAGCCAGGCAAGAATGCAAGAGGTGTCTAGAAACGCAAGAAACTTGTCGGTATATGCATATAGTGAGATCGATTGCGATACACACCAAGTCCTCCAGAATAAGCAAGAAGAACACGACCCTTTGTCGATGACATTGTCCAAGAATGATCAAGTCCTTTCTTTACTATATTTCAGGCGTGGATAGGGAACGCAGAGAAGACTCGAGTCGCAGCTGGACCGAGTCAGACTTGGCGCGCAACATTTTTCTTTCTTTCAAAAGTTAGCAGTCACGTGGCAGGCTGTACTTAGCGTGTTGGTGAATGTCATCACGTCGTCACATCGCGTCTCAACTTCCCACCTTTGCTGTCCCATTCACCTCCCAGCATCAGCGACAGCGACGACACTACAGAAAGCGCTCCTCTCATTGCTGCTGCACAGCAGCTTGTGCTCTAAGCTTTATTGTTGCCAACTTTCCCCGCCCACCTTGCTCCTCAGTTGACCTGAGCAGCGAGATTATGGTCGTTACGCGCAGAACATCGGTCCCAATGCCCCCCGCGTCAAGAACGACCTCAACGCAGGCCACCCCAAAGATTAACAAAGGCAAAGCTCCTCAGTCCCCCTCTCATGAGCATGGCGAAGTGGAAGACACTCTCCTGAATGGAATGTCTTCGCCGGAGAGAAGATACGTTGGTCCCCAGTTCTCCGACGATGCACTGTTCTCGGTAAGCTCCACTTTGCTTCTCTTTTCATTAGTCTCATCGTGTTCTAGGATGGATCCCCTCCAAGGAAATCCGTAAAGGACAAGACAAAAGCAAAATCAAAGAAAAAAGAGGTACGAGTTCTTGTCTCATTCCCTAATACTTACGTGGCTGATGGTGTCTCAGGAAAAGGTCAAGTCGCGAAGACAGAAGCGACCATCGAGCTGGCTTGATCTCTTTTCTCGCATGTTTATTCTCGGTTTCCTCATTTACTCTTTGTCCATTTGCCCGACGGCCGACTTGCAAGCATCACCCGTATGTCGGGCCCTTTCCGAGTACCGTCGTTTAATCCTGGAGCCATACGTGATCAACCCCGTTCAAAATCTCCTCCTTCATCCATCGGTTTCTCCCTACACAACTCCAGTCATAGAGAAAGCACGCCCCATCATCTCCCGGTCGCAGGAGGAATGGAATTCTCGCGTCGTACCTCAGTGGAATGCCAAAGTAGTACCACAATGGGAGAAGCATGTTGTTCCCCAGTGGAGAGCACATGTCTCTCCGCAGCTAGCTCGCCTAGACACAAAGCTAGACCCATACCGTCAGCGGACTGTTGAAGCATACAACAAGCACGGTGCTCCGTACGTCAAGCAGGCTCGCATGCTTTTGTACAAGACACGCCCCTATGTCATCCTAACTGCCGCAAGGACATATGACACGTATCAAGCATCAAAACCTTATTTGTCTCGTTTTTATGAGCAGCTTCAACGATTGCCTCCGCTTCTTTCCAAATACGTGATCAGACCGCTTGCATCTGCCCGTCGTCAGTTCGTTGATCCTCACGTCGCACTTCTTTGGGAAAAGATCGAGGAACTAAGCTCAGGTACCAAGGAACCCCATGATGTACCAGATGCAAGCGTCGAAGCAGAATTACCCGTCGCGACGTCGTCGATTGTTAAAGAGGCTGAAGGATCAAGTTTGTCTGTTGAAGTTGAGGTTCCCGTTGTCACTAAGACATCGGTTGGAGATGAGCCGCTTGCATCCGCTGAATCAGTCGCTTCTGCGTCGTTGTCTCTTGAACTGACTACTACGAAAGGCTCCGCGGAGACTGCTTCATCTACATTCGTGCCAAGTGAAGAACCCGATAATCTCTCTTCTGCGTCATCTGTAATGTCCGGTTCCTTGGTTCCTGGAAGTGAGACTTCGGAGTCCGTACCAGGTGCAACCTACTCGCCGCAACCAGGCGCCACGTCGGAGACTAATTCACTTCTGGGAGACGACTCAGGATCTCAGCAGGGAGTTAAGATCGAACCAAAGACAGTTGGCGCTTCTTTGGATAATGATGTTGAGAATTCCGAGGCAACGGCACCAAGTATTCGCGATGATGCGTCTGAAGTCGCCGAGGAAATTTCCGCATCCATAAATATCCCCAAGCCTCACAGACCTCCTCAACCCGTTCATTCGTCCGCTTCCGTGAACGAGGACGACGATTTAGATCAGCTATTAGCTGAGTTGGAACTAGATGTGGAGGAAACAATCTCTAGCGACCCACCTTCTACTTCATCGGTCATTGAAGAAACCGAAGAGCAGAAAGCCGCACGCGAGGCAGCGCGTTTGGCTGAAGTTGCCGAAAAACGGCGTGAACTTACCGCGCGGCATACTAGATGGGAAGAGAAGTTGGCGGACACAATCAGTGCACAAAGTGCATCACTCAAAGAGGCTATAACATCAATCCGACGTGTAGGAGCAGCCGAACTCAAGATTAATCTGGCTATTCGTGCTGCTATCCAGACGTTGCATACTGAAGCAGAGAAAGCCTTACGTGGTACGGATGCCTATTTCACGAAACTGAGGGTGGGAGGAAAGCCACGCGCGGAACAGGCTCGTCTTTGGGATCGTGTGCTCGAAAAGGTGCAGGCCAAGTTCGATGAGCGTGTAGATGAAGTAGAAGAAACGGTCAATAAATGGTATCAAGAAGAAGTCCTATCAAAGGAGGGCGAAGAGGTTTGTCTATTAAAGTGGTCTATATAATCTAAGCTCATTCGCTGCTATTTTCTAGATCGAGAAGGCTTCTGCGACCGTGAGGAATGTCGCAGATGAAGCGCAAGCTGATATTGGGCTTGACTATGCATGGCTCGATGACGTGACCTATTTGGACTGGAGACGTTACCATGCTTTACTCGACAGTAAGCATCCATTGCGAAAATATGAGATTAATTCCGTTGCTAATTATCTCTATAGCACATCAGGCCTTTTTGGACGAGACATTGGCCCTGGCCAACGGTTCTCACGAGAACGCGTTTCCGAATGTGGTCTTGGACGCCTTTGAAGACCTTCAGGCCGAAGTACGTGATATTACTCTCGGCTTTGAGACGCGCATGCGTCGTATCAAGCGTGAAGGTGAACGCGCATTTGCCGAGGAACAGCCTGAGGCCGAGCAGCCGGAACCTGAAGTATCCATCCTACCTGTTCCGAATGACGACCAGAAAGAAAACGCAGTCTTGCAAGAAGTGGCTGATGCTATTGTAGGTCGTAGTGAAGAAGAGGTCGAAGCTGCTCTGAATCGGGCGAATGAGCAGCAAGAAAAAGCTGCCCACGTAGAACTTTAGTCTGCGGGGAATGATCATAGCTTTCTGAGATACTCTGTCTCTGTCTATTGAAGCACTTTCTGACCATTACTCCTCTGCTCTCCCCCGTCACTTCCCCCCGATCCGACAAATTAACATTTAACTTTGATTATCGATTATGTTTTATAATTCCGATTTCTCGTTCATGCTTGCTATGATACATATACGTTGTGTAACGCAGGTCTACTAATGGATTTTTCTTCGATTATGCTTCCGTACGTTCGTTAGGAATTGGGCTAGCTGGACAACTTCCCCGTCGGTCAAGTCACTCACCTACCCCATTTTCTACTCTTCTTTCGACAGAGATTCACTCGTCAACACGGACAATCCCACATCAGGCGGCACTGCTCATTAAAATGAATATGACATTATCCCCTTCACTGGTAATGCTTTGGTTAATCCGTTCATGTTGATCGACGTGTAATTCTAGGATGAAATAACTTGCTTTACTACCGGAATATTAACAATTCAAAGGACCCGGTGTGCCCATGAATGGCAGAATATTCGAATCTGCAGGTCTAGCTTGTTTTGACTTATTTAGCCACGCAAGTTTATTATTTAACAACAATTTATATCACAGGTGACTCTTCATAAGTTCATTGTACTTGCAGATTCTGTGTCGACTCAACCAACTTCCCCCATCCTCCGTTATTCCGTGTCGATATTGCTTTCCACGCGTCGCTTTCGGCACCAAGGATGATCTTGATCCAAACCAAGAACCCAACGACAATAGTATCCGCAAACGAGAATTTATCAGCGAAGTAGAATTGCTTCCCTTCTCCATTCCTGTCATAAAATCCTGCAATGGTATCTAGACCCTCCTGGAATTGTTTTAACATCGCATCACGTCCTGGACCAGGTGGCGCTAATTCTTCCAACTTCTTCCCGAGTGTCGCTTCCCGTGTCAGACGCCAGTAAGCCTGGCTCGTCGGATTGAGTTTACCGTGTATCTCGAACATCATGATAGGAAATATCGTCGACCTGACGTTCTGCATGAATACGTGTTCTAGAGCCGCGATAGCGGCCTTTGTACCCGGTGGATAGAGTGCTGGGGTATCGGGATACGTTGCGTCAAGGTATTCCGCGATAGCAGCGGAGTCCGTGATTACTTTGCCCGTCGCCGAGTCGTGAATCGCTGGGAGAGTGTAATGGTCACGGCCATCCGCCTTCTTGCTTGTCGGAGCACCGCCGATTCTCTTCATGGTAGGTTCGATATCTGGATACTCAACCCACTCCGTTTTGTACGGAATACCCTTATAGTTGAGTGACAATCTACAAGGCGTTAATGTTAATTTTGTGGAGCGCGATATTGCTATTCCAGTGCTTACCGAGTCTTGAACGTGTTCGGTGACCAGGCCTGCGGCGAAAGCCTCGACGGGATATCATAGAGGGTAATCATTGTAACAAGTGCTGGTCGAGAGTGGGCCTACAGTACGGTCGGTATAAGAGTTGGGTGACCTCGACCTTGACAGCCTGAGAATATGAACATTCTCATGGATTATCTTTATAATCCAAAGGGCCTATGTTGTTTATAACCGCAATTCCATTTGGTACGACGTTTCCATGTGACGCCATAGCGCTGCTCAGTCATCCAGTACCGAAGTAGGGTTTCTTGATTCCGGGGAGAAATCGATTCGGCTGCATCCATGCGACAGAAGTTGTTTCTGATTCCCAGGCCCAGCTACAAAACGAGCAGAAAATGGAAACCATATTCGGTGTTGACCTTCTCCTGGATCCGCAGCTGGTTATCATGACTTGAATGCTTGATCAAGGGATCTGAGAGTGCCAGCCCCGACTAGCAGTGACAATTGCCATAGAACTAATAGAAGAAGAGTGGAATGAGTAGGTGCATTACTAATCTGATCATTTGTAGACTAGTCATTGTACTCAATCGCAGGCTTCGACTCTTGCAGTTATCTCATCACCTGTCCAACTGAACTGTTCCATGGCTTCAAGCACACTTTATGGACACTCATTGAGTTGCAATATTATATCAGCTGATAGTTTTAGAACGTCACGCCTAGCTTCGTCAGTAAAGTCACTCATAAAAAAAAATTCAACCAGGTCCACGCATCTTTGCAGACCGTTCTGTGTTCTCATCACAACTAGAGTATCACGATTCATCACTCTGCTTTTTGTCTGTTTAATAGTGTCATATCCGAAAGTAGGAATATACAAATTCACATCTACTCATGGGATGGTAGGAATCCGTAGGATATTCGAATCCTGATCTAGTGTTATTCTGACATATCTTATATTTAACAACTCACTGTACCACAGTCAACTCGTCATCATACTTGCAGCTTCTGTGTCGATTCGACCAATTTTCCCCATCGTCCGTTATTCCGTGTCGATATCGCTTTCCATGCGTCGCTCTCTGCACCTAGAATGGCCCTGATCCAAATCAAGAAACCAACGACGATAGCATCCGCAAATGAGAATTTATCAGCGAAGTAGAATTGTACCCCTTCTCCATTCCTGTCATAAAATCCCGCAGCAGTATCCAGACCCTCCAGGAGCTGCTTCAACATTGCATCACGTCCTGGACCAGGTGGCGCTAATTCCTCTAACTTCTTCCCAAATGCCGCTTCCCGAGCAACGCGCCAATAAGCCTGGCTCGCTGGGTTGAGTTTACCGTGCGTCTCAAACATCATGATAGGAAATATTGTCGTCTTGATGTTCTGCATGAATATGTGTTCTAGTGTCGCGATAGCGGCCTTGGTACCCGGTGGGAAGAGTGCTGGGGTGTCGGGATACGTCGCGTCAAGGTATTCCGCGATAGCAGTGGAGTCCGTGATTACTCTGCCCGTCACTGAGTCGTGAATCGCTGGGAGAGTGTAATGGTCACGGCCGTCTGCCTTCTTGCTTGTTGGAGCACCGCCGATTCTCTTCATGGTAGGTTCGATATCTGGGTACTCGACCCACTCTGTTTTGTACGGAATGCCCTTATAATTGAGTGACAATCTACGAGGAGGCAATGTTGAATTCGCATATACTGTATGATATTGTTGCACCGATACATACCTGGTCTTGAACGTGCTCGGTGACCAGGCCTGCGGCGAAAGCCTCGACGGGATATCATAGAAGGTAATCATTGTAACAAGTGCTAGTCGAGAGTAAGCCTACGGTATGGTATAAGAGTTAAGTGACCTCGACCTTGGCAGCCTGAGAATATGGCCGTTCGCATGGATTATCTATAATCCAAAGACCTACATACCTACATGTCGTTCATAATTCCATTTGGTACGAGATATCCATGTGACGCCTTAGCGCTGCTCAGTCATCCAGTACCAAAGTAGGATAAATCGATTCCGCTGCATCCATGCGATAGCTTATTTCTAATTCCCGAACTACAGAACGAGTGGAAAATGGAAACAACATCCGCTGTTGACCTTCTCCGGAATCCACAGCTGAATTCGTTATGGCAGAAATGCTAGATCAAGGTATTTTGAGAGTGCCAGCCCCGGCTAGCAATGACAAGTGCTATACAAGAGTGGAACAGGGATATAGCCATGCAAGGCATGGCACGGGTTACGATGACGTAAAAAGAGAATGATTACATAATAGTAGGATGTATTCGGAGTGTGTGAGAAATTACCAAAAATAGATAAATAGCTACACACCATGCTCCTTTAATAAGACTAGACAGTCAATTTGTGATCAAACTGACTAAGCAGTTTTGTATCAGTGACATTAGCAAATAACAGAAAATAAATTCATTAGACAGATTTAATATAACAAGAAGTCTTAAAGATCATAAGGAAAGAAAATGTTAGACTTTGTTTTTAGAGCATTTACCAAGAAGCAAGAAAAATAAATTAAGATACACAAATGAAGTTTGTGACATGGCTGTCCAGTGGTAGAGATGTGGCAGAGAAAAGCTCTGTCAGACCCCCCCTGGGAAGAAACTGTGGGAGAAAGTTGATTTTTATATTGAAAAAAAGTCACAACTGAATTGCATCAGTGTGACCACTGACTTGTACCTGGTGCCTGCAAAACGAGAGGCAACAAATCGTGCAATAACTCTTGAATGCATAATTGAATTCTCTCAGTTATCTTTGTACATGTCAAAGCTTTTTAGAAGACAACTTTATATCTATAAAGATTAGCACTGTAAGTGATATCTGAAGAAATAGATTTTTTTCATCTTCGCAACGGACGATTCCTTACGTCATCGTAATGAGTAGGCACATTACTAATCTGATCATTTGCTAGTCATTGCACTCACTCGCAGGCTGCGACTCTCGCGGTTATCTCATCACGTGTCCAACTGAACTGTTCCACGGCTTCAAACTCACATTATGGACACTCATTGAGCTGAAATACCATATCAGTTGATAGTTTTAGAACGTCACTCTGGTAGCGTTGTGCCTTGGAATATTTATTAGGGATCATGACAGCTGGTCAGTTTCCCCACCTAGTTTCGTCAGTAAAGTCACTCATAAAATTTTCCTTTTCAACCAGATCCACGCATCTTTGCAGACCGTTCTGTGTTCTCATCATAACTAGAGTATCACGATTCAACACTCTGCTTTTGGCCTGTTTGATAGTGTCATATCCGAAAGTAGGAATATACAAATTCACATCTGCTCATGGGATGGTAGGATATTCTGACGTATCTTATATTTAACAACTCACTGTACCACAGTCAACTCATCATCATACTTGCAGCTTCTGTGTCGATTCGACCAATTTTCCCCATCGTCCGTTATTCCGTGTCGATATCGCTTTCCATGCGTCGCTCTCTGCACCTAGAATGGCCTTGATCCAAACCAAGAAACCAACGACGATAGCATCCGCAAATGAGAATTTATCAGCGAAGTAGAATTGCATCCCTTCTCCATTCCTGTCATAAAATCCCGCAGCAGTATCCAGACCCTCCAGGAGCTGCTTCAACATTGCATCACGTCCTGGACCAGGTGGCGCTAATTCCTCTAACTTCTTCCCAAATGCCGCTTCCCGAGTAACGCGCCAATAAGCCTGGCTCGTCGGGTTGAGTTTACCATGCGTCTCAAACATCATGATAGGAGATATCGTCGGCTTGATGTTCTGCATGAATATGTGTTCTAGTGTCGCGATAGCGGCCTTTGTACCCGGCGGATAGAGTGCTGGGGTATCAGGATACGTTGCGTCAAGATATTCCGCGATGGCAATAGAGTCTGTGATCACTTTGCCTGTCGCTGAGTCGTGAATCGCTGGGAGCGTGTAATAGTCACGGCCGTCTGCCTTCTTGCTTGTTGGAGCACCGCCGATTCTCTTCATGGTAGGTTCGATATCTGGATACTCAACCCATTTTGTTTTGTATGGGATACCTTTATAATTGAGTGACAAACTAAATAATGATTTAAAAAATTTGATGTAGTACAAATTTATTACGACAATACTTACCGCGTCTTAAATGTATTCGGCGACCAGGACTGTGGCGAAAGCCTAGACGAGATATCATAGAATGTAATCATTATTATAATTAGTGCTAGTCAAGAAGAAGTCAATGGGGTTGAGATTGAAGCAACCTGGATCTTTGACAACCGACAACCGAGAATATGTACGCTCACAAGACTGTATTTATAATCCGAAAACCTATATGGCCTTTATAAGCACATTTCCATGTGCTGCGTGCGTAGTATACGCTGCTCAGTCATCCAAGTCCAAAGTAGGCTCCTGACACAGACTAAACAATCTCGACAGCTTCCATTTGCAGCTTATTCCCAATTCTTCGGGTAGATAACGACCCGAAACAGAAATTCAATTCAATGTCGATGTCCCCCTGAATCCATCATAACAGGAAAAAACAGAAATGTTAGATCAAGGGGTTTCTGATTTCAAGAGTGCTCGCCTTTGACTAGTTATGTCAATTGCCATGAACTTGAAAGACCACACATTACTAAGCTAGGAATGCAACTAGATTAGTCATGTCCCCAACAGTGATAATCACATCCCAGGCCTACCAAGACGTTCCATGGCTTCAAGCACGTATCATGGACATTCATCGAGCTGCAAAATTATAATTATTATGGTATCTGATAATTTTAGAGCATCACTCTGCTAGGATTATGCCCTTGGCATATTTACAGTAATAAGAATCATGACAGCTGGTCAGCCTTCCTTCCTGATGTCGTCGTGAAGTCACTCATATTTCTTTTCAAACAGATCCACGCATCTTCGTAGACCATTCTGCGTTCTCATTATAACTAGAGTACCACAGTTCACTGCTCTGCCTTTGACTGTTTGATAGTGTCAAGCTAGGCACATACATTAGCAATAAGTATTCAAAGATGCGTGCCATTTAAACATGGCAGACATCTCAGAGAACGTTTGTCATTGATCCCTCATATTTCACTGTTCCCATTTACTACTTCTCAGGTATTTGCACCGCAGCCGATTCACTATCACGTGTGCAAAGTCTTTGTCGATTCAACCAGTTTTCCCCATCTTCCATTATTCCAGGTCATCACTGCTTTCCACGCGTCGCTTTCAGCACCTGAGACGACTTTAATCCAAGCCAAGAATCCAACGACAATGGCATCTGCATACGAGAATTTATCGCCGAAGAAGAAGTGCTTTCCTTCTCCATTCCTATCGTGAAATCCCGCAAGTTCATCCATTTCCTCCTGGAACTGCTTCCAAATCACGTCACGCTTGGGACCTGGCGGCACGAATTCTTCCACCGTACTCCCAAAACGTATTTCACGCCAGTAAGTCTCGCTTGGTGGGTTGAGTATACCGAGCACATCAAACAACATGGCGAAAAGTATTGTATCGATTTTTTTCATAAAGACGTGCTCGAGTGCCGCGACTGCAGCCTTTGTACCTGGTGGGAAGAGTGCTGGGGTATCGGGATACGTCGCATCAAGGTATTCCGCAATAGCAGTGGAATCCGTGATCACTTTGCCTGCCATCGAGTCATGGATCGCCGGTAGCGTGAAAAAGTCACTACCGTCTGGCTTCTTGCCTGTTGGAGAACCGCCGATTCTCTTCATGACAGGTTCGATATCTGGATACTCGACCCACTCTGTTTTGTATGGGATGCCCTTATAGTTGAGCGGTACTCTAAATGACGTTGGTCTGGAACAATATGGTATCTGCTGTGGCGTTTCTTACCGTGTCTTAATCGTGTTTGGTGACCAGGCCTGTAGGCCAAGCTTCGACGGGATATTATAGAAAGTAATCATTGCTGTATGTGCTAGTCCGGGCCAGGCCTACAGATATGAGATGCACAGTGACCTCGATGTTGCCACCCCTGGGAATACCTGAGAATGTCTTGTCTTGCACGCACGCGGACTCTCTTTATTTACAATTCAAAGAACCTACTTGCCCTTTACATTTAAACACACTTCTGAGACTTCTCCATGCATGATGCAGTGAGGCAGAACTTTGACGAAACTCTCACACTCTTCTAGCTGATTTCCAACGCAATTCCGGTAGTAGCTATTACAATATCTTATTCAATATCTAATTTGTTAGGCATGTTCATTCCTTATCAGTTCTTTGTATCATTACGGCCGACTCACCATCACACTTGCAGGTCCTTCGTTGACTCAACTAATTTCCCCCATCTTCCGTCACTCCACGTCGAAATTGCCTTCCACACGTTGTTTTCAGCGCCAAGGACGACTTTAATCCAAGCCAAGAATCCAACGACGATAGCATCCGCAAATGAGAATTTATCAGCGAAGAAGAATTGTTTCCCTTCTCCATTCCTGTCGTAAAATCCTGCGAGAATGTCTAGATCCTCCTTGAGCTGCTTCAAAATCGCATCACGTTCTGAACTCGGCGGTACAGGCCATTCCGCTTTACGTCGCCAATATGTCTCGCTTGGGGGGTTGAGTATACCAAGCACACCCGGCATCCCGATGGGAAGTATCGTCATAATATTCTTCATGAAGATGTGTTCGAGTGCTGCTACCGCCGCCTTTGTACCTGGTGGGAGGAGCACTGGAGTATCGGGATACGTCGCATCAAGGTATTCCGCGATGGCGTTAGAATCGGTGACCACTTTGCCTGTTGTCGAGTCGTGGATCGCTGGGAGTGTATAGTGGTCACGACCATCCTCTTTCTTGCGTGTCGGAAGTCCACCGATTTGCTTCATGGTGGGCTCGATATCTGGATATTCAACCCACTCCGTTCTGTATGGAATGCCCTTATAGTTGAGCGACAATCTACACGACGATGTTTATAAACAGTACGATATCTACTCTAGCAATACTCACCGTGTTTTGAATGTGTTTGGCGACCAGGCCCGCGACGACAGTTTCGACGGGATATCATAGAAGGTAATCATTATTGTGTGTGTTATTTCAAAGGAGGTCTATCGATGTGAGAGGGACAGTGGCCTCGACGTTAACATGTTGAGAATACTTGAGGATATATTCTGTCTTTCGGATAAACCCTTCATTCATTGTTCGAAAATCTGCAGAGTCTTTATAAGCACACCTCTCTGCACGCTTATTCGTTCTCGTGTGCGGAGTAGTACTGCTCAGTCATCCAATTCCAAGTTCGATCTTCGAACCAGGGACTCAGCCACCTCAATGCAACAACTACTTCTGGCTCTGGTCACAAACTATGAAGACAAAAGGCATATTCATTATGCCGAATCCGCGGTTTGTGGCGCATAAGCACCATTACGCCAGACATGCGGGATCAAGGGCTCTCGAGCGCGCTCATCTCTGATTAGTCTTGTCAATCGCGATGAAAATCTAGGCATATTTACAGCGTTCTTGTTGTCGGTGTGATCCCATCTGTGCCTTATAATTGACGAATCATATGCAAAGTGTGCAACTGGTTGGCTGCAAATACAACGGATGGAATGTTGCATATGTTATTTGCATTATGACATACAGTACAGTTCGGCGGAAGGGATCACATCTATAGTGCTAAATGGAACCGCCCTATATTACACGGAACTGGGATTTCAGCTGCGGCGCAGTAAACCGAATAAACCAAATAATATTATTCTCATCTTTTATAGTACAGTAGTCCAAGGTAAAAAGATGTAATAATAATATATTGAAATATACTGTATCTCAAACCTATATTATTGCGTTCGACCTGATCTGCCAGACATGATATAGCCTAAAAAAATCCGAATTAACTTGGTAATAAAGCTAAGTCGTTACACTAGTCTTCCCACTATTGAGAGACGTTAGCAAATTCTACAGTGTTGCTTACAATGCATCGTAAATATGCAGATTAGAGTCTGGAGAGATGGAATTTTATAAATGTTGCGCGACTTGAAACGGCATCATGCCGATCGGACGCTCTTCCGATGATCGACCATCGAAGCAACTTTCTGACCCGACACCACCAGCTGTGTTCTAAATTTACTATTACAGTATTCTTACCAATGACTGCAATTTTGTTAAGCTTGTAGAAGTGAGGTATAACTACCTTGTTCTCGCCACGGCACAAGTGTTGTTTCTCCCTTTGCTGTGGTGCTAGATGCATATCTCGCTTCAAAAGTTGAAACCCCCACCGGCAGTGTTGTTGTGACCCTTGTAGGAGGATATCTGACTATCTCCTCTTGGCCATTACCCGGAGCCAATGAGATCTTTTCCATACCCGCACGCGTGTCCCACGAGCACGGGCGCTGATATCTCATTAGTCGAAAATGCAGGCAAGGCGCCGCGCAGATAGGGTAGCACAGACACACACTGCCCATAAAGCTAGAGACACGTCCGCTCCGTCCGTTTCGGTATCCCACCAGATTTACTCTACTGGCTCTGCCTTAAGGTAATCTGGGCCATGACTCTCGCTTCCAGCTCGCCGTCCAGTATGGTGTCTTCAGTATTTGCATCGCACTTCAGCGACGAGGATTTCCTTCGTCAAAACGCAGCCTATGTCGTAGCAGGCATTTGCGTCTTACTCGTGTCCATCACCCAATTCCTGAAGTCTAAGAAGCCAGCGGTGAGCATATCATTAACCTTGTGGGATGCCAGCTGATAAAGTTATAGGTTGATGTGCCATTGGAATGTGCCTCTGGTGGTATTATTTCCCCTTACCAAGGTGCACAGGAGTTCCTTAAGAGCGGGAGGAGCATCTTACTGGATGCTTACAAGAAGGTGTGAAAACGTGTTCCGCTTATATACAACTGTTGCATCCTTACATGTCATTTCGTGCCCATAGTATGGTCGTGGAACATTCCAAATACCTGAGACGAGCTGGTATACTGTGGTTATACAACGGCCCGATATTATTGAACAGGTCAGGAGAGCCCCTGATGACAAGATGTCTTTTGAAGAGGCGAACGCTGAGGTTGGTACTTTAAATTCCGAGTGTCTTCAAAGCTCAATAACAGGAATTTCCTAAGACCTTTGCGCTTCATCTTGTTTTTGGAGGACCACCAGGAAACGTGCCTGTCGTCACCCATGTCGTGCAAAACCGTTTGACCCGGGCTCTTGCCACAGTTTTCGATGATGTCCTAGACGAAATCTCAGTTGCATTTCGTGACAATGTCCCGGCGACCACTAAAGGTGAGTACCATGGCCCCTTTTGATCAGCAGATGCGGGAACAAACTGTTGTTGTGCTGTAGATTGGGTGGCTGTAGATGGGATGAGTGTCATGAGGAACGTCGTATGCAGAACAAGCAACAGAATTTTCGTCGGCGCTCCTCTCTGTAAGTCTGATGCTGTGTTCAAAGAATTAACATTGCCGCGATTAACACGATGATTATCTTCAACTATGAAGGCAGGAATGCAGACTATATTGATCTGAACATTAATTTAACAATTGACATTGCGATGACCGTGGATAAGATCAACAAGGCCGCAAGGCCCTTCCGTCCGTGAGTATTACAATAATGTTTTCGACATATTGCCAGAGTTATTTACCATTTGAAATAACTATAATTAGGATTGTTGCGAAAATCCACGGCCCGATGCCGAAGGCCCTCGCTCGTGGGATGAGACACCTTCGTCCAATACTGGAAGAGAGATTCAGAATGTACGATCAATACGGTGAAAATTGGTCTGGGAAGCCGGTGAGTCCAACGTTAAAGCATCTACTATGCAGAAGGACTTGATATTTGCCAAGGACGACATGATTACCTGGGTCATCGAAGAACTACCGAAGAATATGAACCGCAATGTGACAGAGATTACCCGGATACTGCTTGGTATTAATTTTGCGGCAATTCACACGTCCTCTAATGTAAGCCAGCTTGCGTTGATATGTCACCCGTTTGCGCCAAGTACTCATGTCTTAATCACTTTACTGCACAGAGTTTCACTCACGCCCTATACCATCTTGCTGCTGAGCCGAAATACGCTAAACCTCTGCGTGAAGAGGTTCAGAAAGTAATTGCCGAAGAAGGATGGACAAAACTCGCGATGACGAAAATGTGGCAACTTGACAGCTTCATGAAGGAAAGTCAACGCTTCAACGGAGTGGGACTTAGTATGCTTCACATCTATTTCCCTTCTGTTCCAAGTATTTACGCTCGCATTTCTTAGTGTCGTTACAGCGGAAAGTCATGTCCGACTCAGGCTTCACATTGTCGGACGGCACGTTTTTACCCAAGGGAACGCTACTTGCCGCAAATGCGGAAGGTTTGCATCGCGACAACTCGATCTACCCGGACGCAGACAAATTCGATGGATTCCGATTCTCAAGGATTCGCAATGAAAGTGAGGGAGATCATGTCAAGCATCAAATGGTGAACACAAATGCAGAATACTTGGCTTTCGGGCATGGCCGCCATGCCTGGTGCGTCTGTCTAGTATTTTGTTTGATGCGCAAGATGCTCACTCCGACTCTTGTAGCCCTGGAAGATTCTTCGCTGTCAATGAGTTGAAGGCAATGATGGCATTTATCGTTCTGAACTATGACGTGAAGTTTGAGAATGACGGCGCTCGGCCAGATAATATGTACTTTGGGAAGAATGTGATACCTAACCCGATGGCCAAGGTGCTGATTAGGAAGCGTGTAGATGTCTAGTCTCAGCATCTAAATATATCCCTCGCGAGCAAGTGGGGTTTGACTTGTAGATTACTTGCTATAATGAACGTTAAAATATGCAGTATCGCTGTTAATGGAAAATCAAAGTACTTGTCAAAGTGCAAAAGCTTTACAATTATATAATATAATGCTATAATACAAGTCATATCTAATGCACGTGACGCGCTCATGACCAAAAATCTTTCAAACAGTTTCATCAATTGTAACTTCCACCCATACTTTTGACTGTACAACTCTGCAAACGATTACCAGTTACGCGTTTAAGGACTTCGTCTAGTCGGGGATGGCGCCCAAATCATGTGCTCTGTGTAACAATGCTAAAGCAATCCTCAAGCGCCCCAAAACCGGGCAGCAAATATGCAAGGAGTGCTTCTTCTACGTCTTTGAAACAGAGGTGCACAACACCATTACGGATGCGAAGCTTTTCAAGCCGGGAGATCGAGTGGCTATTGGTGCGTCTGGAGGGAAAGGTGAGTGACATGGACGACTCGTTATCTTAATTGTTAGGAGCTCATTGACGAATGCGTAGCTCAGATTCGACTGTTCTGGCGTATGTCATGAAGACGCTGAATGAGAGGTATAACTACGGACTCGACTTATTCTTGCTGTCCATCGATGAGGGTATTACAGGATACCGAGATGATTCGCTAGAGGTGCGCCTTAAGCGAGGACTGATTTAACGTGGATAAGTTTCACTGACTCGGCTTTGTAAAGACCGTCAAACGAAATCAAGAGCAGTACTCCATGCCCCTCAAAATCCTGTCGTACGACGAACTATACGGGTGGACCATGGATGCAATCGTCTCAAAGGTTGGGAAGAAGAATAACTGCACGTTTTGTGGTGTATTCCGGCGTCAAGCTCTTGATCGGGGAGCTACGACGCTAAATGTCGACCACATCGTGACTGGTCATAATGCAGACGACATCGCTGAGACTGTGCTTATGAATAGTAAGTTTATTTAGAGCTGCCTTCTATGAATTTGTCTTGACAGAGCTTGTTTTCTCATAGTTATGCGTGGCGATATTGCTCGCCTCGGACGATGTACTCTAATATGTACGCAGGGTGAAGACACAATAAGGCGGTCCAAGCCCTTCAAGTACGCCTATGAGAAGGAAATTGTAATGTGCGTCACATCGTTTCATAAGGTACATTGTATGCGCTATTAACACTGTTCACGTCTCAGGTATGCGTATTTCAAGCGCTTGGATTACTTCTCAACGGAATGCATATATTCCCCGGACGCATACCGAGGCCATGCTCGAGTCTTCTTGAAAGATCTCGAGGCCGCACGACCGAGTGCCATTATCGACATAATTCATTCTGGAGAGGCTTTCGAGTTACGAGAAGAGGTTCGAAAGGGCCAAAAGGCACAGCGTAAGTAATTCTCCCGTAACAAAATCTTTGGTCTGGTTAACTCAAATATGCGTGTAATTTACGACCTATAGAAACATGCGAACGATGTGGATACATGTCGTCTAACCCACTGTGTAAAGCATGCACGCTTCTGGAAGGCCTCGAGCGTGGTATAGCAGAGGCTGGCATCGTAAGTGCTTCATGGTCTACTCCCATACAACTTCTCTGCTCACTTTATTTTTTGTTGTTGTCCCAAAGACCGACCGAGGGAAGCGCAAACTCGACGAGGCTGGACCGGCATCATCCAATCTCCGCACGATTCCGTTCTTCGAGATGCCACAGGCCTCAGGTCCAGGACCAGCCGTTGAGATAGATCCAGGGCCATCGCAGAGCTGGTACTCACGCTCTTGACTCGTTATTGTTCCGACTCTGGTAGTAGAACCTCTAATTTACGCGTTCATACATATGGTTATTGCATTCATCAGCGCTGCACAGCACAAGATAACCATTTTTTGTTGTGTGAATAGCTTATCACATTGTACTTTCATTAGTGGTTGTATTAGACTATTAAATATGAAAAGACTCGAAATCACCCATTGCACAAGACTTGTGTTTACTCAAGATTGCTGTAACAGATGACGGCTTGACTCATAGCATGCTCTAGGGTATTAAATCTGTACCATTTCGGGGCTTTGTACAGCAAGTAATATTAGGATATAATGTATGTACTTTTTGTGTCTATCGGTGAGCGTGTTGGACATGTATCGTCATATGATCGCGAGCGCATACAACCTCGCCCCCAAACTCCTTTTCCGCAAGGCTACGTATCCCCTCCATAATTGCCTTGGACTCGGGATTCACATCATCGTCTCCCTTGTATCGCGCGCTAAAGTGGTTCAGAGCAAGTCTTCGCACCCCAGCCGAACGGGCGAAACGTCCAGCCATTTGCGGAGTCGAGTGACCTCGACTTCGCGTGCGCGCCTCAACGCTCTCGTGTGTATCCTCATCGCGAGTTTCTGGGTCGAGACCTGGGAGATGTGCGTTCGTCGCTTCGTGGATAAGCAAGTCTGCGCCTATCGAAAGAGGTAGAATAGGTGAAGGGTCGTACGTATCGCCCAGAATGACGACTTTCCTCCCTGGTCGGCGTGGTACGCCCGTTAAAACCGTCCCATCATCCAGTGTAATTGTCTCTCCGCGTTGTAATCGCGAGAGATTTGACATCGGTGCCTTATTCCGATTTAAGTGGGGAACGTACTGCGTTGGGTCCATCTTTTGTGGTATGGGTGCTTCGGCGATGACGTACCCGACGCATGCGACGGAGTGCATGATAGGTGCTGCGGAGACGGATATTAAGTCGTCGACATAGATGTCGTTCCATACACCTTCGTCTGTTTGTAGAAGGTTCTTGCCAGGTAATTCGCAATGGTGTGGTCGTAGGTTGGTGTAATCGCCATTCTGGGGATCTCGGGGTAGTCGGAGCTCGTGGACGACATATCGGCCTTGTAGTGTTGTGTGGGTGAGGCGTAGGACGCTACGGAGATATGCGCGAGTTCCGAGAGGACCGTAGATCTCGAGGGGCTGGTATGGCGATGAGTCTTTAATATTACGATGCAATGCAGTTTAAAAAACCTACCTCCACTTCTTCAGGTTCAGGTTCTCGTAGTCTCTTATCTGACACACCATCAATCATCCCACCAGAACCATTCATACATCCAGCCATTAAAGGAGCAATACCAAAAATATGATCGCCTACAACGCAAAACGAATTTCAAGTATGCAAGTCAAGCTCATATCCCATCCCAGTAGATAAGAGGTGTAAGAGATGGCTCACCATGAGTATGAGTGATAAATATCTTCCTAATCTTCCCCATCTTCAACGTACTCTGCTGTAACCTCTGCTGCGTCGCTTCTCCACAATCAAACAACCATAAGTCTCCTCTCCCACCCAAATGCAGAGCAAGCGACGAGTGGTTTCGCGTCGAAGATGGTTGAGCAGAGGCAGTTCCAAGGAAAGTTATACTAATGTTAGATAACGTGGCAGATTGCGAAGCCATGTTCGTTCGCGATGGAGGCATATGGAGTCGCGTGCGTAAGTTGAGTACAGGTGTAGGTGCGTTGTTGCGCGAATGTGAAAGAAAATTGGGATGACGAGCGAATGTGCTGAGGCTGCAGCTGCTTCGAGCGAAAAGATGAGTGAGTTTCGTAGCGTGTAACTCGGAGAAACGAGTCAGGGCGAACATATACGTATGTAGAGCGCCCTGTCCCACAGACTCGGAGATCGAGTCACTACAGCACAGTAAACAAAGCGAGAAAAGCCGAAAGTCTATTCAAGTACGGTCTAATGAGTGAATCAGCCAAGTCATGGCACTTGCAGCCTTAGAGTTGTAGGCACATCTATACCTTCCCTAGATAATACGAGCGAACTTCAAAGATGTTGAAGGATGAAGATGGCAGGTGAAAAGTGCGTTTTACAGAGTTTACGCGGATCATGTGACTAAATGTGCTGGAGATTCGAGAACGAAATTTCAATGAATGGATCGACGGCCAGAACGACCAAAACTCAGATGAGAAATCAATAAAACAGATAGCATGTAGCAAATATGCGGAGTACACAAAAGTCCAGCGAAGAAAACTAAAACTAATGCACTTCGTCCACTACATCTATCCCGTCTACATTGACCTCAGTAGTATGACCGTGAGCGTCCAAGTCGTGACTATCATCAACTTCACCATCCGCATCTGCGTCCCCATCTGCACGAGCAAACATATACATCGGATCAGTGACCTCAGCAAGTACCTCATCGCGTTCTTCAAGCTCTTCTGTAGTGAAAGGAGCCAAGGACAAGTTGATTGCGTCCCATTTGTCGGAGTATGTGTTCCATTGCTGGGTAAAGTCTAAAGTCAGGAAGGCTGGATAAAGATAGTAATGAAATTACGCACCGCAGCACGCCTTTTCTTGAGCAGGATCTTTCGCTCGATGTTTTTGTAGTAGGCACCCTTCTCTCTCCGACCTGAATCACCCTCGGATTTGATATCGCCGTCATCGAGAACAAGTAAGAACTCGTTCTGGACGTCTTGTTCGATTTTGACCGTCTCGTAATCCCGGATGAAAGAGAATATCGTTTCCTAAAGCACCGTTAAGCGGAGCAAGGATGGACCAAATTAGGCGGAACTCACCTCGACGTTCTCTCCATTTCTTCGTCGTTCCACGAAGTTTTCTGCCATCTCGTCTTCCTTTGGCAAGAAGTACGCCAAGAAGTGGTCTCCGTCTGCTTCCATAGGTCGCAGAATTCCACAATTTATTCGTGGATCAGGAACCTGTAATTCCTTAAGTATAACTCCCTTTTATACGAGTTGGACAAGGATACACCTACATCTGCTGCCCGGTCACCTGGTCGTTCAGAGAACCGGAATAAGTCATATGCATTTGCCCAGATGTCCGTATCCGGAAGTATCTCGTAAGATTCGACGGCAGTAACGCCCGGCTTGTTTGGATGTTTAAGTTGAGAGAGATCAAAGTTGTCGCCTAGGGATCTAAAGGAGTTTTCAATGTCTCGTAATTGAGCTTCTCGAGAGATGTCGACGATTCTTGCGTCCTCAGCTGCGGCTGTCCGGCGCCTAGAAAGAGACTTTTAACCCTAGGATGCAAATTAGATTAAAAGAGAACGACTCACGTATCGCGGATGACGGTTGGAGTCCGGTTGACAGTACTACTAATGTACTCCGTTTTTCGAAGCCACGAAACCTGAGGAGCTGAAGGTGTCCCGTTGCCTGTAAAGACACCATTGGACGTAGGAGCAGAGGTGTCTCCTAGCATGAACGCATCTTTAGGGTCGACCGGGGGTAACATTTCTGGATCCGGATTGATTTCTATGCATCCAAAGTCACGGAAGTTATTATGCATAAAAGATATAAAAACAAGCTGGTCGAAGTACATACGTGAATCGTCCTGGCCATCTCCCCACAGACACTCATAGTAGCTCAGGTCAAGAGGCATTCCAAGGTCTGCGTCTACGACCATAGGCAATGGCGTCTCGCTAGCCAACGAGGCAGTGAAGTCGGGGCCCGCATATCGCGTTGGGTTTGTTGGGATGTTTAGGAGTTTGGGCGGGAAGGGAGGTGGTGGAAGCGGGTTTTGAAAGCGGACCTTGAAGAGCAGGTCAAGCTTACTGTTCCAAGCAAGATTAAGTGAGTGAATATAACAAAATATGGACAGGATAGAAAATACCTTTTCTTGACGGACATCGTTGCAGTAAATATTCATTCAATGAACGTGACAAGACCGCGGCGGACCGAAAGTCGCGCGAAATGGCTGTAGCACGTGATGCACTACTTCTAAATGGGGCATCTAGAATCATTAAAGTTATCAGATAACACGACATCCCGCGTCTAATTAAGAAATATGACAACTGCGGCATAACGCGTGAACTGACTTCTGGTTCTTTTCCGCCCACCACCTTGCCCACGCGTCTCTCTCTTTACAATTAGCTTGTACAATGTCTGAGCCTACTCCTGCAGACGCAACCGTGCCTTCTGCTGAGCCTGCTACAGCACCAGCGCCTGCGGCAGAGGTTGAAGAGCCCCAGAACGCCCTGACAAAGAAATTTACTGAGGCCGAATGGAAGGCACTCAAGGAGTTTAGGGTACATAGATTACGCAGTTTTATGTCGAGATGCATTTCTGACATGCTAGGCATGGCATAGGCTACTCTTCCTAGCGTTGTTGAAGAGGTTTATGGAAAAGAGAAACCAGAGACTATTAAACTTTGGGGAGTCTCATTTGACCCGAAAGGAACTGCGGATGCGCGCGCCAGTGTCGTCTTGATGAAGTTCCTGCGAGCTAGGCAAGTTAAAGTAGGCGACGTTGGATAATGAATGAAACTGATTATGACTTTATCTATCTGGATTTTAAAGAGATTTGAACGTCGAGAATGCAAAGGCCATGTTAGTCAAGACGCTCAAGTGGCGAATCGAGTTCAAGACGGATGACATCCTAAAGGAAGAGTTCCCTCAGGATGTGTTCGGGAACTTGGGCCATATATATGGCAAGGACAAGGAAGGCCGTCCTGTAACGTACGTCGCTTTGTACATAGCGACGAGCCTTGAGAGTTTAATAGTATTGTGTTTCCTGCCGTTTAGCTACAATCTCTACGGAGGAAACCAGGATCTAAAGGCTGTATTTGGAGACGTGGACCGTTTCATCAGGTGCGTTTGTTGTTTCCACTTGCGTTCACAGACATTGAGCTTCATTAGGTGGCGTGTGCAACTAATGGAAAAGGGCATAGCTCTCATCGACTTTGAGAATATTGATCAAATGGTTCAGGTTCATGGTAAGAGGCGTTCTCGTCTGTTTGGACCAATCATTGTCTGATTCTCTTGTTAGACTATGAAGGTGTTGGTCTGAGAAGTCGTGATGCAAACTCAAAGAAAGCAGCAGCCACTGCCTCCACCATTTTCCAGGATTATTACCCCGAATTCCTTGTAGGTTATCTATCTTAAGTCTACCCAACCTCAGATGCTGAAAGCATTTCACAATAGTATAAGAAATTCTTCGTCAACGTTCCTGCCATCTTCAACTGGATATTCTGGTACGCTTCGCCACATCACGTCATCAAGTCTTGCTAAACAGTAATTTTAATTCTAATAGGCTCTTCAAGCCGATCATCTCGGCTCAGACCCTGGCGAAGATGAGCGTTGTTGGTACGGGCGCACAAGTAATTGGGAAGGAATTGCTCCCTATAGTTGATGCGAAGGAACTGCCGAAACGATATGGTGGTGAAGCAGATGCTTTCTGAATTTAGATATCCAAATTTTTGTTTGATTTTGCTTGTGTTTTGCTTTTACGATTTCACGCGTTACGAGAGGTGATTGACGAGAGAGGGCCGAGGCTACAAGGATTTAACTTTTGATTCCGTCTACAGTGCTTGTTTGTATTTTCTTACTGTTTAGACATGTCAAACTGGCCATGATGCACGAGTCACGTTATTTTACGAATAAAGTGAAACCTCGCATGTAGCGCAGGTCTGCATATACCCACTACGTTGTTTATCGCGCTGCGGACCTCCATCGTCTGACATGTACGGAGCGGAACCAAATGATTCGGCCCGTTTAGAAGGAAAAAGAAAACAAGGAAGCAATATGGTCCTGCCGGCGCCAACACGCAGCAAAAGGTTTTTTCTCGCTCACCAGCCAATAGCCGTAAGAGCTTGAGCTTGCTTGGACGGATCCATTAGTATTACGGCTTCCACGATCGCCACAATCACATCAAGAGATGTGAATGGCACAGGTGATTCGTCCGCTTGGCAGAGGCGAAGAGGGAAGATGATGTATGAACAGGATTTGTCAAGTGAGACACTTGTGTCATTTATGTGTGCGCATCCGACACACACGTAACGATGCCACCTCCCGACTTTGTCCGCAACTCGTTTCATTTCAATGGCGAGCGTGTCTACTCAACCCCAGCCATTTCGAGGCTGAACTTGCGAGGCGTAGGTCTCACTTGCACCACCACCAGTTTGCAGTCGGTCTGACAGTGGCAGTTGCTAACGACGCGACGTCGCCACTTTATAGTCACAACTCGTGAAGAGAAAAAACCATGGTACCGACAGCTCAGCTCACTGTCGCCGTACCGACGCCAATTCGGCCTCGCGCGTTCCTCAGTCGACCTGGGTCACCACTCGGGCAAAAACAACTCTCACCACGATGCGGTTCCATCTCCGCACCAGATCCCTTCGCGACGCGCTCGACTTCCTCTGCGAGGGGTCAGCTCAGTCGGCTTACCATTGTGCGCGTGCCACAGACGAAAACCGTAGCAGACGCAGCTAGAGGAGGTGGGATGAAAAGCAGTAGACCGAGCTTGAAGTTGAGAACCACGTCGAGTCCGACGCGCCTCTCATTTGCTTCCGCATCGTTTTCTGCACCCAATTCACCTGTGCAAATGCCGCGTCCTATAAGCCCGAGGCCAGGTAGTCCTTCCCAGCTATCTTCAGCCGCGCCATATTCTCAGGCTCCAGGGCGACCACTGTCACCAGTGCTCAGCGCAAAACTTGCCAGGTCGAATTCTAATACTTTGCACTATTCTTCCGGTGCTGCCGTACAACTCTCGCCAAAGCAGGTATACGACTTGGCTAAGGTTGCCACTCGTACAAGTATGAACCAGTCTCCAGTCGGCTACGCCCTGCCAGAATCATTTACGGAACTCACGGATGACGTATTCCTCCCATTCCTCGACCGACCCTCTGAAGTGCGCGCCCTCATCTCAAGCGCATCAAACGCGAGAATGATGATGCATTTCGCACATATTCTTCCTCCTTCCAACGAGGAGTATTACGAGCGCACGTCATGCGAATTGGCCGCGACGATCGGATCGTGGTGTTTTGAGGACTTTGTAACGTGGTTGACGGAGGTCTCGCGTGAGGAGATTGAGGATGAGGTGTGGGTGCGCGCGTTGCGCACTTTTGTCTTGCCGAAAAGTGAGGTGCTTTGGGAGAAGTTGAAGAGTGTGCTTGGTATCCCGCCTGAACTTGACGTCGACCCGCATGATGATTTCACGTCTCATGACGTTGGGACCACTGTCACTCGACCAAAGGAACCTGCTCTCAACATTATTCCGATTCGCCCTAGCTCCGTCTCTGCAAATCATCATCTCGTTGGTATAGCGGAAGACAAGGCGGCTGACGGTATAGACGAGATTCTTGGTTTGCGAATAACGACACCAATTGCCTTCCCGCCTTCAGCAGTGAAGAATGTCACATCTGCACCTTGCACACGTGCACGAACACCGTACCAAAGCACGATTCCTGTCCACTCCTCGCCACTTGCACCGAAAACCCGCAGTCCGCCGAAGTTGGACTCCACTCCCGCCTCTCGTATGGTGGTAAAAAATAAAACCAAACCTGCTACGAATGGTGGATCGGTCCCCGTTGTGAAGGCGCATTCAAAAGAAGCTGCACGACCTCTGTTCCCCACGAGTTTCGACAAGTTGGGATGTACACCGGCGTTATTGAGCGTCAGGTAACCCACCTGAAAACTCTGGCTCCCTGATCTTTTTTCCACTATTTTTATGTTGTCTTCGGCTGGATCTGGAACATTGAAACCCCCTCTCTTGATTATGCACTTGTTATACGTACATGCACGCATTTGTAATTATCTTCAATCAATCTCATTGTTGTTGGTTTGCTCTCAGCAGACTCAGACTTCAGCTGTGGTATTTTGTGTGGAGCGTGAGAATGAAATTGGTGAGCAACAACCACTCGGGTAATGAACGCGAATCCGACGCGTCTTGTTTGCACTCGGCCTTTACCTCTCGACTTGACAAACCTCTTCCTATATACTCTAATCTCGCAACATGTCAGCGTATGTTATTATTTATACAATACATATATGTACGGCGAGCTAAATGCCATTTTGCACAGACCGCAACTCAAGTCCGAACCGACGGAAACCACAAACACAAGCTCAGACGAGTCACTTATACAGAATAACGTCGAGCAAGCGAAGCGAGCAGTTGCTCTACGGAAATACGAACAAGCCGTAGAATTTTATGCCACTGCACTAGAGCTCACGTATGCATCAACTATACTATTCTATTACGAGGAACGCATGTTCTAGCGTTGGGACTGACTTTTGTGTATTTGTATGTAGGGTAAAGAAATACGGTGACGAATCCCCAGAAGCTGCGGATTTATACTTCATATATGGGAAGGCGCTGCTGGAGAATGCGATTAGCCAGACTGCCGTGTTGGGGAAGGAACAAGCTGAGGAGGCGTTGTTAAAGGATGAAGACGCCGAAGGTGGTATGTAAATGTCGTGTACTGGGGTGTATGAGCCACATAGACGTGACTAACGCGTCCCTTTCTTTCATAAAGGTGCATCTGGAGCAAACCCGTTCATATCCTTCTCTGGTGACGCGGAAGAGGAAGAGGAGGAAGATACCGGGGGTGAGGACACAGCAGTTGACTTGTTCGCAGAAGCGAATGCCGCTGTGGAAGCGGAAGAGAAGGAGAATGCAGAAGAAGCTCAGGATGGGGACGACGAGGATGGTGAACCTGAGGATGACTTCAACGCTGCGTGGGAGTGTCTTGACCTTGCACGCGCTTTATTCGAGAAAAGAAAGGACGAAGACGATACAGTTAAGCTTAAGCTTGCGGATACGTATATTGCTTTGGGTGATGTGTCTTTGGAGACAGGTGTGTCCTTCGTTCGAATTATCTTGGGCAATCTCATTAATCATCATGTCTGGGTCTTGGCAGAGAAATTTGAGCTCGCGATACCTGACTACGAAGCAGGCCTAGCTCTCAAAACCTCCCTCCTCCCCACTTCCTCCCGACAAATAGCAGAAGCACACTACAAACTCAGCATGGTACTCGACCTCACATCCGGTCGGCTTGCACAAGCGATCTCACACGCGGAAAAAGCACTTGAGAGCGTCGAGAGTCGCCTCGCGGAAATGCGTACGGGACTTAGTGGACAACTTCCTCCTTTGCCTGAACCTCCGAAGGCGAATGCGGCGGTGGACGTGAAGGGGAAAGGGAAAGCTGTGGCGGCTCCCTCTCTCTTAGCACAGGAGGAGCTTGTACAGAATATGAGCAAGTCGCAAATCGAGAAGGAGATTAAGGAGTTGGAGGGATTACGTGAGGATCTGGGACTAAAGGTTGGTTGTTATGCTTGCTTTTTTTAGTGAAGTATCAAGTGGCTAATGCACGGGTTTCGATGCCTAATAGGTGGAAGAGCTAAAGACGAACCCAGGTAGCGGAGGACTGACTAACGCACCCGAACTCGCTGCGAAAGCTCTAGATCTTGAGCTTAACTCGAGCACAACAACAGTAAAAGCTGAGTCGTCTCAATCAGCTGTGGTGAACGACCTCAACCAGATGGTACGAAAGAAGAAGAAAACGGCTCAGCCTAATGGAGATGCAGAGATGAACGGAAAGCGCAAGGCGGAAGAGAGCGAGGGTGAAGTCCCAGCTGAGTCGAAGAAAGCGAAAGTAGAAGATGCTCCTGCATCCCCTTAGATTCTGTCTATGACGCTTGATGGCTTGTACGCTCGATGCTCATCATGATGCTCTACTCTGCGATGTTTTTCTTTATGTCCTGTGGATATTTACCTATTTTTATTATTAGGATGTCATTACACATGTTTATGTCTGCGTCCTTTTCCCTCCTTTCAAACAGACGATAATAAATTGTTCAAAATAAAATCAAAAATCAAAATCAAATTTTAGAAGGACAGTCTGGATGTTGAGATCTTTTCATGCTTGAACTTCTTTTTACCCTCCCCAGTACCAAACTCACCAACGATATGTCCTTTATCGCCTTTACTGCGCATAACGTACTTGTACGTGACGAGACCCTCAAGACCAACAGGTCCACGTGCGTGTATGCGCCCTGTGCTAATGCCGACTTCCGTACCGAATCCGTAGCGGAACCCGTCGGCGAACCGTGTGCTGGCGTTCACGTATGTCCCTGCTGAGTCGACGCCCCGACAGAATTGAGTTGCGTTTGTAGGGTTCTCGGTGATGATTGAGTCCGTGTGGTGTGAGGAGTGTGCGTTGATGTGTGCGATTGCTGAGGAGAGGGAGGGAACGGTGAGGATGGAGAGGGTGAGTGAGAGATGTTCTGTGTCGTAGTCTTCTGGTTTTGAGGGTTTGATGTTTTGTTGTGAGACAAGGTTGGGAGGGATGGAGGGGTGGTTTTGGTTTTGGAGAGCGGAGAGGGATTGGGGGTCGCAGAGGAGTTCGACGCCTGCTTCTAAGAGGGCTTTTGCGACGGTTGGCCATAAGGTGTGGAGGAGTGCTTCGTGTACTATGAGTGTCTCGGCGGCGTTGCAAGCAGCTGGATAGTCGGTCTAAAGGACAGAAATTTTTTAACACATGAGCTTCTTCTCCTCGAGAACCAACTCTAGAACATCAAGTTGAGGACCACCAACCTTAGAATCAACAACCACCCTAACCGCCTTCTCCTCATCAGCACTCTCATCCAAAAACACCGAACACAACCCATCTGCATGGCCCATAACAGGTATCCGTGTATTATTCTGAATATGTCGAACGAGGCTATTACTCCCCCTCGGTATCACCAAATCGATATACCGATCTAACGCAAGTAAGGAGGAGACTTCTTCTCGAGTTTGGATTGCTTGGATGTAGTCTTGTGGGAGTTGGGTTTTCGCTAGTGCGTTTCGGATGGCTTGGGAGAGGAGTGAGGTTGTGAGGGTGGATTCCTTTCCGCCTTTGAGGATTGCTGCGTTGCCTGGTGCATATAGTCAGTACGGATTCTTTGATTTAGATGTATATATATGTATGCAACACTCACCAGATTTGATTGCCAATGCAGCAATGTTCACCACGACCTCCGGACGAGCCTCAAATATGACGAGCAATACGCCAATCGGGCAAGAAACGCGATACAACTCAAGTCCTTCATCGAGTTCGGAGGCGTACGACACAGAGCCGGTTGGATCGGGTAGAGCAGCTACGTCCAGAACACCTTGTAGCATACCATCCCATTTGTCACCTTTGAATAGGTCCAGACGTTTCACGAGAGACGCTGATAGGCGTCCCGCCTCGACTTCAACTTGTGCAGCCTATATGCGGGTGGGTCCACGTTCACCAAGGTAGACATCAAATATTTTTAGGTAGAAATGATAAATAAATTCGACGACGATGATAATTTGTAGAACGTCTTTCATACCTCCAAATCAGCCTTGTTTGCCTCTTGAATCTCATTCCGCAAGGCTTCAAGCTCGCTCTTGATCAGATGTAGCGCCTTTACGCGTTCCGACGTGTCCACGAGTTGGGAAGCTTCGAATGCTGCTTTGGCAGCTTTTGCGATTTCGATCGCGTTCGATTTTTGAGACATATGGTAGTATTGACGTATTTTGTGGGTTTATTTTCCGTCTGGATCAGAGTGAAAGGATAAAGAAAACCGATGTCGGGCAGAGCGATAGATGTTGGTCAAGAGTAAGGGACAAATTTATAGGATTTGCTTCGACATATAAAGCAAAATATTAGAAGTCATGGTTCGGAATTCATTTCCGAGCAAACCTTACGCAACACAGGGTATAATTTAGTATAAAACTGCTCATCCGCAAAATAATTGGGTATCTTATAAAAATAGTCGCCTGGCGAGCAAACTCCGACCAACAAGATTAGAAGAAAAATTTGATTTGGAAAGCGGATGAAATCGTATGAGAACCTTCCTCAGGTCCGCGGTAAGTATCAACGAAAGGGCGTGTTTGAGAGACGACTGAATGGTAAGGACTTCAGAGAGAGTGAGAAAGAGAAACTTGTGAATGCCGTATCAAATACAGAATGGAAGTAAAGAGCGCGCGTAACCTAAGAATAAAAGCGAGGAACTAAAGACTGAGTGCATCTCGACTCGAAGTAATATGGATAGAAAGAGGATCATAAAAGAATGTCAAGTAGTGAGCGCAAAGGAGTGTCAGATCAAGGATGCAACACCATTCTGCTGCTTCGATGCATCTCCGGATGGGCTCTGAACCGGGTCAAGGAACCCGTTCGGCATCCCTCAGCAAGAACCGCCGCCGGTGCCAAAAGCGCCTACGCTCCAAGAACTGGCGTCAGGTGCATTCGGGAAAGGATCATTCATGGGTTCGCAACAGGCTACCCAGTCTCCCTCGACACAGCGGGGTCCGCAGTCTTCGACTGGCCCTCTATCGCAAGCACCTTCGACCTCTACAGATACTTCGGCAATGTCTAACGTCGCCTCGTCATTCAGCTTCAACAATAACTGGTCTCTTGATTCGAACAAACCAGGTTCCGATACAACCAGCTCACCTTCAGTCGCGTCACAGTTCACAGCAGCTTCTGCGTTTTCTAGCCAGCCAACTGGCACCACGATCACAACTTCTGCGTTTTCGAGTCAACCAACTGGCACCACGAACGCAACCTCCGCACTGTCAAGCTCACCTCCGTTGCGGCCCCAGACCACTGGTTTCACGGGTCTCAAGGCCTTCAAACCGACTTCTTCATTTGGCGCGTCTTTGCTTGAATCGTTGCCGCCCATCCCCCAGTCGGGACCTACGACGCCTTCTGCATCGACGCAGCCTACGGGCTTTAACGTTGGTGGTCTAGGATCCCCGTCATCCCCAACGCAGTCCACCTCGCCACCTACAGGCGGTCCTTCATTTGGTGGATTTGCTTCGTCGACTACGTCGAACCCAAGTTCAACGGGTATGCCTTCTTTCAAAGGACTATCCTCCAATCCGACGGGGTTCAACTCGACTTCTGGACTTGGCGCGCTCAATGCTCAACCGACCGGGTTAACAGGTCTTGGTGGAAGTGGTTCGACATTCGGATCTACGTTAGGTGTAGGTCTTCGCCCACAAATGACCGGCGGAGGTACAGCCAATCCATTCCGAGCATCCATGTTCGGTGCTCCTGGTAGTGCACCCAATGGCAATGCTCCTCCATTACCAACGTCGCAATTCGGTTCGAGCTTGGGTATGACAGTGACAGGCGCACCATCGTTTGGTCAAAATCTGTTCTGATGTGAAACCACAGGCTTCGCAACTTGGCCAAACGCATTATTCGTACCCGTCAACGGGGTAGAGGCAGGTCTCTGAGGTAATTGCTGACCGTTTGCCCCAGTCATCATGCTTGGTGGACTGCTTGTTGCGCTCGCAATCGGTATGGGATCAAAGGTTACAGCCTGAGCACTCTGCGGTTGGCCCGTTGGTTGCGGTACTGAAAACGGAGCGCCAGTTGACTGGAACGTATTGACGTTTGATGCAGGTCCACCGCTAAGGCCGAATGCGGGAAAACCAGTCGATTGCGGCATCAACATGCTTTGGCGGAAGGGGTTAGCGCCAGTCGCTTGCGGTTGCAAGAAGCCCGTAGGCTGGGCCGTTTGCGGGCGGAGGAATGAAGAGAACGAGGGATGTTGAGACTGAGGAAGCCCAGTCGGTTGAGGCTGTTGGAAAGCTCCAGGGAATGCGGTCTGCTGCGGTTGGACGAAGCCAGTTGGTTGGGGCATCTGTGGCTGGCCAAACGGCTGTTGCTGAGGGAAAGCCCCTGTGATCATCATTGACTGCCGTAAAGCGAAAGGATTGTGTGTCGCCTGCTGTTGCATTTGTTGTTGCTGTTGCTGAAGTTGGCTGTACCAGTCTATGAGAAACGGCTTGGGAACAACTATAATTGGCCATACCTATTGGATGGAGAGAACATGGAAGTCTGTTCTCCCTCAATTGATGAGAAGAAGTCGACCAAAGCCTTATTTTCGGGATCCGAAGGCTTCGTCAATGAACTCGGATGCGCATTTGTCGAAGATGTCGGTGCCGCACTTGATGAGCTTGCTGCGGTCGTCGATACGTTAGTAGGCATGTAATGGACCAAAGTAATTATGACTAACGTTTCCCGTGATCAACACCATTCGGTGCTGTGTTGCCCTCCCGCGCGTTCTTATCTGCTAGAGATCTGGTAGTCTTGTACTCGATGCGATTCTGCTCAAAGTTCGGATCGTTCAAATACTCTTCAAGAGCTGACACAAGTGACACGGGTGCCTGGAATATGTCAAATGCGCATAAAAATGGTTTTACACACAGTAATATTTGAGTACTCACGTGTTTGAGGTTTGGAATCGGGACATTGAGCATATTCTGGAGTTTTCTTGCGACGCCGAGATACTCGACTACCTTTTCTGTCTGCTTGCAGAAGTTCCGATAAATTCCAAGAGCCGTCTCCGCATCAACATGCGACATCTCGAAGTAATGCTCCAGCACATTAATCACGCCTTCATTCAAAGCTTGGAAGAGAACCAGCAGGTCCTTTACAAGCATGCGGAGAGCCGTGACATTTAACTCATCATCCAAGTTATCAAAATAGAACTGCGTGGGACATGTAAGATGGTTGCAGAAACGCCAGCAAGCCAGGGCGTACCTTGCATTCCAGTAACGCATTGATCGTCCGCTGGACAGCCTTTGTCTCTCGTAATAAACCCTTTTCAACCGTCATCGAGCGTAACTTGCGTCCCATGATTGTCTTGCTTCTCTGGGGTCCATTAGAAGCTCTAGCTGTGCTAGATCTTTCGAAAGTGCTTTCAACCCTCGCATCCCGATTTGAGTCGCTCTGCACTCGTACTGGATCATGCTTGAGATCCTTGTAAGTACGTATCCTTGCATCCAGATAAAGAGCGTAATTCTGCAAGTTTCGGGGTGTGTCATAGCCTTAATGCGTCATTTAGAATAATATGCTCAAGAAAACGAGAGAAGTGGGGAGCGCACCATCCCAATGACCAGCCGAAACACTTTTCAGCCGTAGGACGTCGTCTGAAGAGAGATAGGAAAGGACATTGTCGGTAGCACCATTGCGAATCATAGTGTGCAGAACTATGAGAGCCTTATATACAATCTACGGTCGAAATATGTGAGCAAAGGACAAAAAATGCATTTGTAGAGATGAGCATACAATAACGTTTGGCTCTCTAAGTCTTGGGGAGAGTGCTTTGCATACATCATGTACTGCGCCGTCCTCGGAGTACGTAGCAGCGATGATCGGGTCGATGTACTGAAATGATTTGTGAGCAGCTGCACTACACAGCGTCTGATGGACTTACTTTGGCCTTTGGAGGAGCAGCCTTTGGCTTGCATGCGAGCTTGACGGTCTTGTCGAAGCTCGACATGGCGATGTGGAGGAGCCTGGTGAGCCGTGAACAGAGAGAGGACAGAGCGCTGAGGTGAAGTGCGGGATGTAAGCGGTAAACAGAACCAAATCGGGATGGTCACGTTTTCATTTCTGATTAGACTTTCGTAGCCTACAATTCATTCACTACCTTTTATCCTTAGCCAATGATTCAGATGGATGAATGAAAAAGCATCTTCTGGACTTAAAAAAAATCATTCCCTGCCCATTCCCTGCACACGCACTTCATTTACGAATATTTTCAATCTATCCAGTCTCATAGTTCAAACACACGTTGCACGTTATGCAATACACAGCATCAAGTATAATTAGCATTCAGACAAATCGACAGCAAGTAAGCAAGACCATAGAACAAAATAAGCTGCTTGATACATTGGCAACGTAAATAGCAAAACAGACAGCACAGCACGTAAGACAATAAACAGTATATCTACATGGTTTGCATGGCAGCATCCCAACAAAGGAGGTAAATGATTTTGTTAAAGATTGTTTGTCCCCTCATCGTCAGACCTTGGAGCTGCCTGTGCACGTGAAAGTTGAAACAAATCAGCCGAGTTGAAGGCAGTAATACAAGCAGACATTACCTTCAGCAAATCCGATGTCACTGATAGTCCTCAATGTGTAACTGGTTCCTCCGTTTACTCCTCTCTCAGCCGCCTTCTTTAGATTAACGAGAAGATGGCTTCCGAGAACAGAGAGAAATGTTGGGTCTCCGATTGCGTTTAGAAGGGTGGAAACAAAAATACTGGCACTGAAAACTCGTATATCCACTATCTTCAATATGCAGCAAAATATTACACTACAACAAGTTCAGTTGGATAACTGTGCATAAGAGCTCCATGTACAAGATATAGTATAGAACCTGGTCTTTAATGAGGACTCTGACAAGGTGGAAGCCTTTGAAACCGAATGATATTCTCCAGTACTCTGCTGCCTTGAAGACAGCTAGGCAGAATAAGATCATTCTGTATGCTAGAGGAACAACCCTACACTATGTCAGAGCAGATATGGTTGTATAAATATAATACTCACTATGAGATGGTTGTTAGAGACTGTAGAGGAATCCTCATGGGTGAACAGATCTCGAAACTTGGTGAAAGATGGTCAACAACAACTGTAGCATGATGTGTCTTGGTTTACTTTCAAGTTCTACATCAAGGCAGAGGCTGATTGATTGTCTCACTATCTTCAAATAAAACACTATAAATGAGTATGCTAAGACCAAAGCCTGATTCTATAGCAAGAAGTGCTAAAAGAATAACTGAGAGCTGTCTATCTGTTAAATCTAAGTTCAGAACTTTGTGTAGAAGGACAGTATGCCTACTGTAATAGAAGAGTGCTAATACACAGATTTGGAGGATGTCTATAAACAATTACTTGTATGTAGTTTTTCCTTATACATTAGAAATATTACTTACAGTCAATAAGTACAATTCTGATCATGGCTGGGGTTGGGTTTATATTGGAAATACAGTAAAAAGAAATAGACTACTCACTGTACAGACTATTAATCCATATAGTTACTTGGCCTAATGTTGAGTCAATAGACTCAATATAAAGTTTGGACAGTAAGAAATATAAACATAATATAAACATACAGCTGAAAGTGGGTGTTTTCAGATAAAATATTAGTACCTATGTATATTAATTATATTTGCTTTTACCTTAAAAGACTTTGATTAAATCCATTGTCTAGAGAAAGGCACTAGCATCAATTGTATAACATAAGGTAGTGAAGCTTTTGAATGCTTGCTTACTAATTATAGAACAAATTATCCTAAGGAGTCCAACAAAGCAATTCTGAACCCAAGATTAGAATATGCTAGGACTACTGTATAATCTGACAGTATTACTGTAAAATAAATCAGACTGATAAAGCTACATGGCTTAAACTTTATTTCTGCCAATAAGACAGGATCTGCTTAAGTGATTATATCTCACCCAAAAACATTTCATCTAAGGAGACACACTTTAGTGAGTGTTTGAGAGATAGATACACAATCATATCCTACCTCTGTATCCAATGTTGTCACTTGAATTGTGTTTTCTGTCAGATAGAATTCATGTTAAGAAATCAATTTACAAACATGTGTGGTAAACTAAGATAGTTAACAGTGCCACTCTGAAGTATTTTGAGATGACAGATTCAGAGACAACCAATTGAGCCACACTCGGATCAATAGGTTCAGCATCTGAGCAGATATATAGGATGAGTTTTGGTTTGACATTGGAGGAGGGACTGCAAGAGAGCACAAGATAGGCTCATGATACGCCCCAGACTAATAGCCTTTTTATAAGAATTGTGAGCCTGACAGATGGTACAGAAGGCGCTACTACTGTAGCCAAGGTTTAGCATAAGTGAAGACTACTTTTATAGGATCAAGCGCTTGCACCAAGGCAAAATCAGGTACTACTGAGACAATCTAGTTAAGGAACAAATGAACATGATTGTCGTACTGTGATGGGTCTGAAAAGACAAGGACATCCATAAGTTGCACACAGTTATCATGAGCAACTCTCTCACCTGTGATTAGACTTTCTAAAACTAGTAGTCTGCTTTGCAGTATGATTGTTGTCTAATAGCGGACTGTCGTCAATCCCAAGATCAGGGTGTTAAAAGGTGGAGACGTGGTGCTTGCTCCTGTGTTGAAGCGCCAGGCTTGTAGTAGTCTATTACATCATCATAACTATGTAAGATGCCACGGGATCGACGCGTCGATGATCCGCGCGATCAACCTGAGTATGTGCGCTGATCCGAAATAAACTTAAAATTTATAAAATTCCCAGTTTTCTATCGTACGACTTGCTTCCGTCACTCACTCCCAGCTCTTCTGTAACAGGGATAATGGAAGGCCAGGCAACAGAAAATGAGCTCCGCCAACGCAGGCCTGCGGCGGCAAACAGCACCTTCACTCCGAGCGAGGAGGGTAGGAAACGGGATGAACAACTCGACAAACATGAACAGTATGTTTATAATACTCATTTAGCCAACACATACTTTTTACGCGTCTGACGCGTTATTTTAAAAGTTATGAATTTGGCGGACCTGCTGGTGTTGTCACCATGATGGTTGGATTCCCAATCCTTATGTACTATCTTTGGATTTGCCTGGTATTCTATGATGGCAAGTTGGTTTCCCCCACATCTTTGGATGACGTGCAGCCTTTCTTGGCCAGGATGTGGGAGCATGTCCGTGTAGTGAGTATATATGACTTATTTTCTATAGTCGTTGCTTAATCTTATTTAATAGGATGCAAGCCCGAACGCGTATGCATGGAAAGTCTACTCTGGATTTTTCTTTTTCCAGCTCTTCATTGCCTTCATTCTTCCTGGCTACCAACAAGAGGGTCTCCCTGTACCATCGCTCGGATACAAAACACTCATGTACAACTGCAACGCTCTCTCCTGCCTCTACGTCACCATGGCCACTGCAGCCGCTCTCCATCTTACTGATACCTTCCGCCTCACATCGATCATTGATAACTACGGACACTTAATGACTGTAGCCATTATCTACGGATTCGCTGTGAGCTTCGGGATGTACTTCTTAACAGTAGCCCAGGGCAAGCAGATCCGTATGTCAGGCAACTTCTTCTACGACGTGTTCATGGGTGCTGTTCTCAATCCTCGCATTGGAAGCGTGGACTTGAAGATGTGGGCGGAAGTACGCATTCCGTGGAACATTGTTTTCTTCCTCGCGGTGTCGGGAGCGTGCAAACAATATGAAAAGTACGGATATGTTACTCCTGTGAGTGTTCTCGCCGTATAATGCGAATAGTTTGTTTTGACCGAAATTATGTAGAATATGGCATTCATGTGCCTCGCGACCTGGCTATATGTTAATGCTTGGTGAGTGATGCCAGTGGTCTCTGTCCACATGTAACTGATAATTACCTAGCGGGAAGGGCGAGGAATGCATCCCTCAGACTTGGGATATGTTCCACGAAAAATGGGGCTTCATGGTTATCTTCTGGAACTTTGCTGGTGTACCATTTGTAAGTCACTCGACCAAAGATTCAGCAGCAATTCTTAACTCCCTCTTTCCTAGACCTATGTATACTCCGTCGTATATATGGCCTCACACGACCCTTCCGAATACAAGTTCTCAACACCTGCTTATGTTGCGCTCTACGTCACCTTGCTAACGGCTTACTATATGTATGTATATTTAATCTGTCAACTTGTAACATTAACTTACCAGTGATTGTAGATTCGATACGTCCATGTCGCAGAAGAGCAGGTTCAAGATGCAAACACAAGGCACTTTCAAGTGGCGGAAAGCCTTCCCACAACTTCCTTGGGGTACATGCGAGAACCCAACGTACATCCAAACATCACACGGGTACGCTCATCTTACCTATTCCCTCATCATTTAATTCATCCCCGCTCACCACACGTACTCTAAACAACAGCAACCGCCTCCTAACATCCGGCTGGTGGGCATACGCCCGCAAACCAAACTACACCGCTGACTGGGTCCAATCCCTCACATGGGGCCTCTGTATCGGCAGCGCGTCCATAATCCCATACTTCTACTCCGTCTTCTTCATCACTGCCCTCATCCACCGCTGTGGTCGGGACTTTGAGCGCTGTGCGATGAAGTATGGGAAGGATTGGGATCGGTATTGTGAGGTTGTGAAGTATAAGTTCATTCCTTACATTTATTAGAGATGTGGTGTGGTGTGGTGTGGGATTTATTATGATTAGTAGTTGACCTTCGGAGTAAGTTGCATGACGGCTCAATCTTAATTGGATAGGATGGAAAATAAACATAGCATTACGAGGGACACTGAAGACATTGCAAGAGGTAGCATATGAAGGGAAAAGTGCTGAGCAAGACAAAAATAACGACGTGTGTAGCCAATATGAAGGGTGCATCGCCTGAAAGGGAGTGAGTGGTATAACGTGAAAGCATGAAACAAGAATGCGAAAAGGACTTGTTGAAGAGAGTAGAGACTCTTATTCGTAAGGCATGTTCTCAACTGCGTCAACTAGGGAATTCCAGTTGTTATTGACGACTTCGGAAAAGGCGCTTTCCTCGCGCGCGAAGTCTCGTACGGCTTGCGTAATTAGTGTATTTTCGCGGTTGTGCAGGACTACACGGAGTTCATGCCACATCCTAAAATAAATGCAAGAATAAGACAACCAGTTACAGCAATAACTAATAGGTAGAGGTAAACTCACGAATACCGAATGAAAATCCGTCTGTTAAGTAGCGAAACGATCGTTACCTGGTCTCGCTCGACCAAGCTCGTCAAACGCTCCACTTCTTGCTCCCAACCGTCTTTCTTCGCAATACGGGCACCTTCGAGCTTAGACTGCGTTACCTCAATGCGCTTCTTCAGTCTTTCGACATTGTCACCCGATAGACGGTCATGGCGTAAGAAAAGGTCACGCATTGCAATATAAAGATCGCGTTGACTCTAACAACGAAAATGAGTTCTCGGATGTGCAGATTAACGAAGAGTGGACCGACCTTCAATACGTCGAGTGTTGACACTGACATAGCTCGAGCCTACCGTGGAGTGTATCAGCTAGACCCTAAAAAAAGCTCTGATGACGAGTTACTCGTACCCTCTGGTCCAGCTCATCCGACTGCTTAGCTATATGACTGGACACCTGCTCCAATCCCGAACGCACGCCAGAGCAGAGTTCGCACACATCTCCATGCCAGCAATGTGCATTCACTTCGTTAAGCGCATTCAACGTAATATTCAAACGCGATAGATCCGCCTGCGAGTCCTCCCAGTAAGATGTATAAAAACCGCCATCAGCCAAGCCATCCGGACGAGCAGAGCCAACGAGCGGTGCAGCAGCCAGAGAACCAAAAACGGACGTAGATGGAAGAACAGGCAGGACGGAAGACGCCATTGAGATAGGCGACGTAGGAGGGGACGATGTAATTGACGCAGCGGATGACAGAGAACCAACAGAGGGAGTGAGAACGGACGATAAGAACGAGCGCTTGAAAAGTGCATGAGGGTTCCGTACCGCTGCCGCTTCGCGTCGCTTGACGATACGTTCCGCCAATATGCAAATCTTCTGCCATTGTTCAATGACTAGGGGTAATTTATTGCGAACAATTCTACAAAAGACATTAGACAAGTATGTGACAGGATATGTGGAGTCTTACTTGAGTTTGTCCTCGAGATCACTGGGTATTGACATCTCTTCAACCTTGTCAATTCGCTTGCTAGCTGATTCCTCTTCCAAAGAAATGGTGTTGTGCTTGCGCCATTGTTCAAGCGAAGGCTCGGTCAAGAATACTGCCAGAAGACCATCTTCTTTGATTATCGGATGATTGCTGGGAAGAAATCGACATTAGTCTGACAATACTAAGTAATAAATCTGTGCTCACACGACGAAATTCAAGAACCGCTGTAGTCCCCTCCTGTTTTGCTTTATTGGTAAACCTGATCACACGACATTAAGAAAAAGCGTACCTTCTCTGTTCAATGAAAGATTCATCAGCTAGTGCAATTCAAATTATTCAGGGATTTGATTTATACACGGAAGAAGGCGAAGACCTACGTCCAATCCGTTTGGGAGGCAACTGAGACAAAATGCGAAATGGATATCGGCGGACGAGACGGTCCCAAAGGAACACGAATTCCGAGTATCTACGCGATACTGGTGTTCCTCGCTGGAAGCTCACATAAAAAATCATGTTACCATTTGAGAGATGATCTCAGCTCACGTCGGATGCTACTGCATAAAGCATATATCTGTTCAAGACAAATCCTTGCATTCCTATGAGTTGTACCTGGATGCGCTCCTGCCGTCTCCACCAGTCTCTGGGTAGACCAGTCCCACTCACGCTTGACGGGGCACCATTTGTCAAGCTGGCATTCGCACCGTTGACTTCAGATCCACGTTGCCAGGGATCATCTGACGAATAAGAAGGATTTGCCATGGCGCGTGCTGGAGTTGGAGCTACAATGGTGTCGCTCTGATATGGAGTAGAAGAGAACGAAGATTGTGTCGGGGCGATCGCGTCGAGGTCAAGCGACGGTGTAGGGAGTGCATCTTGTGCAGCCAGCGATGCGACTTGCTCAATGGACAGATCTAATTACATTATTTCAACACGGTAATGATGTTAGACTTTAAAAACACGTACCTTCGCCTGATTGTGCCAAGGCTACGAGCGCAAGAGCGACGAAGAACTCAAGCTTCGACACCCTCGGGCGCGAGCTAACGAGGTTCACGATCTGGCATAGTCATGAGATAACTACCTGAAAAATCAAGCATACAAATAAATAATTACCCTCTGGATTATCGATGCAGAGACACCCGAAGTAAGAAGAACGCGTGAGAGTGAGTTGATGGATGTTTCTCCTGAACCAGATGGGTTCACAGCTCTGAATGCCTTGTGATACAATGGAGGTGCAGTCGCATCCGCTTGAACGAGTGGTAAGTACAATAGTCTCACTTTCGGTCAAATTACAGGCGTACCAATTACGGAAGCAACGGGGGAAGTAGGTGCTACGGTCGGAGGGGGAGGTAAATCTGGAGAGGGAGCCGAACTCCATGGGTCTAAGCCATCATACGTCGAGTTCGCGAGAGGATTCTCTGAGGTGAAACTGGCACTTCCAAAATTATTGGCCGTGAAGGAGCCCGATGTGCTGAAACGCTGGGTCGGACGGGGTGCGTTGAACATAGTCGACGGTGGTCAACAGACAGCAGCAATCGTGCTAACGGGAATAGGAGAACGTGACCTTGCTCGCTACAACGCGTGAAGGCAGCGCGTCATTCGGGTCCCTGCTTCACTCTGTCCCGACTACCGTGCTTCTCTGAAGGCTGCCCGGGCTGCTGTGGACGTCGTTACAATGAGCGAGGAGGCCTTGAGCGAACTTCATCCTCTCCTCCAGGATGACGACTTCGACTCCATACCAGTCTATCCGATAATTCATATGATACGCCAGGTTAGTCCTCCGTTTCGCCCTATCGTCTTTCTCCAAGCTGAACATCTCTTAGGACATGGTAGTGAGTCTCCTCTGCATTATCGGAGTGACCGCAGACTCTCATGTACTCCCCTCCCGTAGCATTTCATAGGTTTGTTCAATCTGTCATTAATATAGTTTCTTTACTTACTGTACAACTACTCATGAAGATACTCCGCTCTCGTATGATGCCTTGTGCGCACCCGACCTCACTTACACCTTAATCAAGCCCTTGGAAGACAAGTATGCAAATATTCAGCGCAAAGGAAACTACTCGGTCGTTTTCTGCTTCCTCCTGAACCGCGTCAATTTCCTCCGCGACCAAAATCTTGTTACCTCTTCCCTTTCACGTTCTCGAGCCGCTCTGTGCGAGCTAATGGCTAATAGACTTCTCCGACTATATGGTGATAACACACTTGAACTTGCATTCGTCACTACTACTAGCTGGCGAGTTTATTCTGGTGCAGACGAAACACTCTTGAAACAGTTGCTCGAAGACCTTGAAATTGACGACGTTGAGGAACGTGTTGGTAATGCCATTGAAATGGCTATTATCGGAAAGGCAAAACGATTTATCAAAAGCACGGCATGCCAGAGAGTAATCGATAGTATCTGGACGTGAGTTCATATTTCTTTATCCAAGGTTAATTGGTATGAAGAAATAATCACGGTTCGTTCCAGTGGCAAATGCGTATATCAGGCTCAAAGCAGCCACTCTATTCTGTCCGATGTAAGACTCCATATAAAGCTTTACTCGAGGATCTCACCCCAACTATATCCCGAAAGACATACAAACAAACCCCAATTCATTTCTATGATCCACATAAGGCACCCTTGCTGGATCATTATCGGTGAGAGGTGGTCTGCTCACTTTGTTGCCACTCTGCTAATATATCTGCATCTGCACAGCTTAAAAGTACCTGCTATACGATCCGTTCTGGAATATGTCAAGTTAGTCGATGATTATCTACTGTATCTATCGACTACCTAGTAATCTCACGCGCTCGCCAGTTTCTTGACACTCTTTATCCTTTTCGTTCTTGTCTTGGAGTTCAACGAGCGTGACCATTTGAACTGGATAGAAATCGTTTTCATGATTTACGCTTTGGGTACTGGATGAGATCGCTTCGTTCTGTTTGAGCTATACCTCTGATCCGCTAGCCAGGTTTCACGTTGGAGAAGGTCGCTGCCATGCAAGAACACGGCCTGAAAGTTTATTTCACTGGGACGTGGGTACGTACTGGACATGTATATGCGTGGCTCGCTTGACTAAATCGTGCAGTAGAACGGCTTTGATCTTTGTCTAATCACAATATTCGTAAGCTACGCATCCCTGCGGCTCACAGGCTTTCGATATGGAAGTTAGTTGTTATCCTATATGCGACATGCGAACTCATTAAATTTGACGTTGAAGATGCATGGGCAAAGTCAAGTGGCATAGACTGCCTAGCTCTTGCTGCGTGCCTTCTCTTTCCGAGGTATGTTGAACGGATCACATTCCTTGACCTTGATGGAGTAATCATGTGTCTTTGATATAAGGCTGGCATTCGTAACACTTAAGAACAATCTAGTGAGTATTACCGGTACCGATAGCAAGTATCTGGATTGATATCTCTTACTAGATGGTTCTGTCGTTACGGGCAATGATCATGCAATTTGTGGTCCTCATGTTCATTGCCGCCTTCTGCTTCGCGGGTTTCCTATACGCCTTGTGGACGTAAGTTGCATGTCGGCAATATTTGTTTGCAGGAGCCCTTCTAATATTAGTTCAGACTTGCGAGAAACGATGCAAGGTGAGTCTGGCTGGAATTTCTGGCATTTATTGCATACCGACGTTTCATGCAGCTATACTGCGGGTGACATATTCTGGTGGATGGCTGACCTATGGTTTGGCCTCGACGCGACGGGCTTCGCATTATCATGTGAGTTACGAAGCGAGCTTGCACCCTTCTTTGTCTCATTCATTCTCTTCCCTGGAATTAAAGCAACGTTCCATCCATACTTTGGACCAGTCTTGATGATCTCATACGCTTGCTTGAGCAACACGCTGCTTCTGACAGGTGCGTCAATACACCCCTCTTGTAAATTGTTCATCCATCTAACATGACCTCATATTAGTGCTGGTATCTGTACGTTTGCAGGCCTTTCTTTTTACGTAGGCATATGATCTTAACGACTCATAGATTCTATCGCATACATTCGCGAGTATTAGCGAAGATGCTGTTGCTGAGGTATGCTGTCGAAATAAACCTCGGTAGGATGCATCTAAGCGTACTATTTAGGCAATGTTTCGCCGAGCGGTCCTTACAATTGAAGGGTCCGTTGCCCAAATTCGGCGTCATCAACTTATTTTTTCGCTCACTTCTTTCAAAGCGTAAAAGCAGACTACCTTTTCTCATATCAGCCACCAGTAAATGTCATCGCTCTTTGCATCATGCTTCCAGCAAGTTATGTGCTATCGCCAAGGTGGTTCCATAAAGTGCGTCAATCAGCCGTTTCTCCTGAGAAGTGGTTTTCACTCCATATGAACAGGTCAATGTGTTCATGATAAGGTAGAATGCCCTTGACAGTGCCAGACGAAGAATTAATGCCTTTTATTGTTATTGTCAGGCTTACGAGCTTCCCACTTTTGTTGGTTATAGCGTACTATGAGCGCCAGGCAAAACAGGTCCAGGCTGCGAATTTCTCCGAAGCTGTCTCTGCGACTGCAGAAAGGGTGATGGAAACTCTACCGCGAAGTATCAAGAGAATGTGTAAGTGCAATCTAGCGATTTATCCGCCGGAAGTCTACTAATCATTTACGTTTCAAGCATTCTTTGAGGGATTCTTTGCAGGAAAAGCTTCAGATATTGACGTCGTGCGTAAACTCCCTCTTACTCGTTTGGGCATTAAAGTTTACAAATATTTAGATTTTTGATATTGAGGAGGAGATGATGCAAGCAAACAACGAGATAGCTCTGGATACACAAGAAGCCGAGAGTGCGACTTCATCAAAGCGTAATGGAGCACTATCACAACGGCGCGGTTCGACAGCATCACGCAGGGTGTCTGCACAAAGCGCACGACCAATGAAAATAATCCCCTCAAATTCATCTGCTTTATCAAATGCTAGCCAAGATGGACAGGAAGCAGGGTCACCGCCAACTCCTACGAAGGGATTCCGAAAACGTCTAGCTTCTGCGATGCAACGAGGGACAGAAGCAGTGAATACCTTCACGAGCCCACTCGCCCAGATTTATCAGCCGTTGGTAGTGGATGACGACATCGTGGAAGAAGAGATGGCATCCTCACCGTCACAGCCAGCTGCACCTCCTATGATGAGTTTCGCCCCAGGCGTACGACGGCGTCTCTCTTCTATGCATAGGTTTCCACCGGTGGCCCCTATGGACGCACAAAGGCGCATGAATAGCTCGAGAGGCCAAAATCGGGACGGGCATCTCTTAGACGATGTGATGTCAGAAGAGAGTCCAAGTTCCATGGAGAACCTCGTCCGCGAACAAGAAGAGCGTGCAAAGGAGGAGGAAGGCATCACTCCTCCGGAACCAGCTAGTCAAGTCCTTGAAGGTGGTGGTGAAGCAACGCCAGGAGGATTGGTCCCGCAATTCGCTGATCGACTGGCTAAAATCGAAGAACGACAGATGCGATTAGAGGAATTGATTTTACAGTTATCCGAGCACCTTCGTTCGGCGAAGTAACGAGAGTGAAAATGGTGATTCTTTTTTTATGGTTATATTTCCGCTGTCTTGTCCGTTGCATCTGCATCTGTATCGTACTATCGTACCTCATCATACATCACACTTCACAAAATGTGATCATCTTCTTGATAATCATACACGTATAGACACTGTCATTAGGTAGAACAAGCCTCTGCATAGTAATACATGATTGAACGAACGAAAAAGAAAAAAAGTTTAAGAGAAAGCTACCAGATTACTAACGAAATGTACTCTTCCAAACCAAACTAACAAAACAACCCGCAGTAAAATCCTTCATCTAACTACCTTGGTCCACCGCCTCGTCCTCGACCACCCCAACCCCGATCAGCCGGAGGCGTTCGCCCATTCTTATCGTCATAGTGCCGTTTTCCGCGTCCCCTCCCACCTCGTCTTCCTCGGTCGCCACTCCATCCTCGCCCTCCGCGTCCAGAATGACCGTCCCGCCCGAAATCCCGGTGTCGGTCTTCTCGCTCGTCACTGTGATAATCTCCATACTGACCCGGAGGATGTGGGGGCGAATATTGGCGTGGAGGGGAGTGCTGTCCCGAGGGTGGTTGTGGGGACTGTTGGTGCGCTGGTGGGAAAGTAGGAGGGAAGGGGGGCATGCCAGGAATAGGATACGTAGAAGGCAGTACAGGCGGAGCAGGTACGGATGTTACACCCGGTACTGATGTCCCAACGGGATTCTGTCCAGCAATACCCATCGAAGCAGCTAAAGGCACACTCTGCGACAAATGCCGTATCATGAGAGAGATTTGCTCCTGTGTCAACGACGCCACTTCTGCTGCTAGGGCTGCCTGATCAATATTCACAGGCTGTGCGTGAGGATTGGGGGAATGAGATGCAGGGACTGTGGGTGGAATAGGAATATTGGGCATCTGAAAAGGTATATTTGGTATCGAAGGAAACGGTGTCGGTACTGATCCGGGTGCTGGTACTGGGGGGACTGATGCAGGAGGAGGGGTAGCGGCGACTAGTTTCCCCTTGTTCAATACAAAAGCTCCGAGGAGTGCATTTGATGTCCTTTCCTTCGGGAGGCAATGGTCGTCCAGTAACTCGATGAACTCTGGAAGTGGTTGGTCTTTTAGAAGTGGGATGATGTACAACTCTCGTCCAGGCGCCTGTGGTTTCGGCTGAGTACCCCACGGAAAAACTAAGGCGTGTCGGCTGTGGAATGCATACAAAATCGTGAATATGATGAATGCAAATAGCAACAAATAATACGTACTCTTTTCCAATCAAAAAGTCAATCAATTCGTTAAAACTTGCCAAGGCCTGATCGGTCCTCGGTAAGAAATTCACTACAATAAGCTCCTTTGATGAATTCATCCGTATTGAAACAAGATATTGAACTGCCTGTGCAGTAGGGACACGACCGTCGATGCGGGCTTGAGGAGACGTGAATAAAGTTTGCCAATATCCTGACATAGGTTCGAGCGTTCGCCCGCCCACTTGTTTACAGGTAACATCTATCGTCAACGTGTCAAAGCTCTCTCTTGGCATAGAAACCTATTAAAGATGAGAGTTAGGATCAATCTTTATTAAAATCATGATAATTAACGTACTTGTCCAGACCAAACGTCTGGTAAGCTTTCGACTGCCGGAGCGGGTTGCGGAGCCGGAGGTTCATCACTTTGAGGGACGGGTGCACTTTGCTGCAGTATCGCATCCAGTGCTTCTTCGTCGTCTTCGTTGTTACTATCGATCTCCATAGCGTCACCTTGTTCTTCTATCGCACTTTCCGGCGGTGCTGAACTACCAACAGCAAGTCCTGGACTGTTACTTTCTGTCTCGCCAGTCTGCTCCTCTTCCCTGGCTGCACCAGTCCAGAGGGAATTCAGGTCAAAGGCGGAACGGTTCGGAGACTGGGCTGGTTTTGAGGGTGCAAATGGAGACGGCCCAGAGGGACTTGTTATAATCGGCGAAGAGCTAGGTCCTGCTTCTGCATTGGCTTGAGCACTCATTCGCAGTTGTGGATTCGATTGAGAGGTATCCTGCGCAGAGACGTCGTCATCAATGTTGATGATGTCTGCGAGACTGAGGCCCTGGTCTGTCGATGCGTAGTCGCTGCTCATGGATGGTACGAAGAGCGGCCGAACGGATGGCCTGCTAGAGGAAGGAGATTCCGGCGGTACGTCTCCCTGCTGAGGTTGGTGAGGAGGCGGAGGTGGAGCACCCCATGGCACTTGCGAGCGCGGGGCGTTCGAAACGGCCGGCGAACTCGCTTTCGGAAAGGTAGCAGACAGAGGTGACTGTTCTACCATAGGAGATCCTTCGGCTTGCGAGAGGGAGCGTAGACGAGCCAACTTTTCACGCTCCAGCTTTTCCATTTCCATTCGTTGCTCTTCTTCCTCCTTCGCTAGATCACTGGCACGCTGGCCAGATACATCCTCGATGGTTTCGTAACCTTTATGAGTTATCTTCGCTCGAGGTGCGATGACCCTCTGCAGAATAGAGTGTTCGAGAGCTTCCTTCTCCGCAAGCTCGATCTCATGCTTAGTCTGTTCGTCGGCAAGATCGGTGGAAGACATGACATTGAGCTGTGCGGGTGTTATTCGACCCGAGGCAATGCCCTGCCGGAGCGCAACTCGGTCTGGCTTTGGCAAATTAAACTGTAACATGCGGAAGCGTTCCCTATAAATTTGTTAGGTTCGTGCTTGGGCAACCATTGACGACAAACAACTTACTTGTAGTTTCTGCCTGCACTGGGCTTTCCTGTCTTGTCTGGCTCTGCATATGTTTCCATCATGCAGCGTTCTAGTTCGTATACAAAGGCTTTCACTTTCTGATCGATGTCATCCTTAACCTTGTCTATAGAGTCGGAAGTAGAAGGCTCCTCGTCTTTGTTTTCCTCGGTCTTCACTTGTTCTTCAACTTTCTCGCCTTGCGGATCAACCTGCGTGCGGTACTCTTCAAACATCGGTCGTATAATCTCGTCTAGCTTTGTCAAACAGTACTTGCGGATAGCATCGTCGTGTGGAGACTCGGCAGTCTTTGACCTTTTAGCTGCGGGTTGCTGTGCTGTAGAACCTCGTCGTTTCAACGCTGAGCTTGACTCTGGAGCAGGTGACGCCGATGCCTTCTTGAGTCGTTTCAGTGCCCCGCCGCTTCTCGTACCACGTCGGCGACGCCCTCCGTCTGCATCATCATCTTCCTCGTCATCAGACTCAGACTTGTCAGACTCGAAAGACGTGTGGCGTGCCGGTCGCTATAGTCACAGAAATTCAAGAATGAGTTACCCCCATCCATAACGGATTAAGTTGAACAAATTACTTACTTTACCTGACCTATTCCGCTTACCTACTGGTTCAGCTACATAATCATCTTCCGAGCCGGCGCCGTCACTTTCTTCGGGACTTTCAACAACTTCTTCACCTTGTTCTACCGGAGTCTTGCTACGCGCCTTCTTCGTGACTGGAGGAGAAGGGTTGGGTTCAACAAAGGCATCTGGCCCTTCGAAGTCCACTATAAAAAACGAAAAGTCAGTGTCAGTGTCCCGTGTTGAGTCACAAAATGCCAATAAAGATTAAAATAAAATAAAATATAATAAAATAAAATAAATAACTGGGGTTGCCACTGCAGTGTAAAGTACGTCAATCGACAGCACTGTCTGTTTTCCCATCCTCAACCGTCTGGCCCATGTACACTTTTCTACATGTCAAATGCAGATATTAATGCGGTACAAATCTACGTGCATCATGTATTCTTTTGATAGACGTTGTGCTACTAGCGGCTATGCCGTATCGTACCACAACTTTGTCGAAGTTGCTGGCTATAGATACTGCAATGGTCATGTAATATACGTGAAACGGACTTGAAGAGGCTCAGGGACGATACTGCAGGGACTTCAACAACTGCGATCGCTCAGACGGACAGTGCATGTCGTACAGAGATATAGTGGGAAAAGCAAAATGTTGAGGTACATACGAATGACGAAATACATGATGGAGGCCCATTGAGAGTACAACAAAAAACTTAAACTTACTAACTGTCTTAAGACCAGTGCTTGCTTCACAGTCACGGCAATAATACTTTTCTGTAAACGAACAGTATGAGAACCATGGATATCCAGGGCTGGAAAGACATCAACGTACCAATCTCTCCTGCAGTCTCCTCGTCTAACTCAACGCATTTAAAGTGATACCTGGAGTGGATGGGATGAGCCACCTGCTACAGTATCATACTCCAATATGTTTACGTACCACTTCTGACATGGGCCTTCACATTTGACCATCGGTGAGCCATCGTCCTCCCCGTCACAGTTGCAGTACGTCTCATTACCACCCTTCTTCTTTCCCTTCGAGACAGACTTTGCAGCTGAGCTTACAGTCGAAGGAGGGGGCTTAGAGGGGATAGGCTTAGCCACCGACTTCTTCGGTGCAGCCTTCTTCGGTGCAGATTTGGTTTCCTGTTGTTCAATCATTGAAACATCTGGCGGAGCAGGCCCAACGCCACTCGCCGCAGCGGATCGCGTCGTCCGCCTGTTTGCTGCGGCTTCTGCTGCAGACTTGCTGCGCGAGCTGACCATGATTGCGCAACGAGAGTCCCTCCTAATAATAAAATGTTCAAAAGCTTGATGATTGCAGCTTTTGTGTTTCGTGACGACAGCAGTAACGGAGGTGTACTTGGATGTGCTATGAGTCAACGCTTTTGTCCGATTCAGCAAAACTTTCTCAGACTCCGTCGTCACGTGCAGCATGCCCTAACCAAGCGAAATTCCATTTTAAGCAAGCGAGAATTGACCCCGTTCATTTCTGTCTTGCTGCGGGAAGTGGCATCTGCGTCGAACAAGCGGAAGCCAAAGAAAGCCGCACAAGGAAGCTTTGTTTCGTGATACAAAACAATCCGCTTTACGGATCTGCGCTCTGCTTGCTGGTCAAATTTAACCAAGTCCAGGCTTTACGCGATGGCCAGACTTGCCATTGACTTGCCGTTTCTTCCGCAATTCCGCATACTTAAAGTGCAAATACGCGATTATGCTGCGCACCCTGGGCATATTTGTAAAGTTATGTCAAACTCGTGAAAGGAAGATCATCTCTCACAGATGCATCTTCTGAGCCCCTATTCCTTTGAATAGCCGTGCCCGGAGGTATGCTTCTCAGCGCTCGGATACCTACTAATTGATACAATCGCTCACAAGTGGGCTATGCAGATGAAGCAGATTTGAGTGGTTGGATGTACTGCGGTCTGTTGGTCCCTGGAAAAATGTCGGATTGTAAAGACCGTCTTCGGTGACCGCAATACTGCACAATCCAGGTCTTTCTTTTTTCATGTTTCTGCGGGAAGGCAAGCACGCATTAGAAAGAAGGCATTGACACATTATTCTTTATCTAGAAGTGGATTCTTCGACGAACGTGAAATGCTATCATTCTCAGATATTCGACTCGACCTTCCTCTACCGCAGATATCAGCAAACGTGTCAAAGTATTCCAAAAGCAGCATAAGGCTTCTTCCACCAGGAAGACGTCTGACTCCCGTACATAGTTCTCATAATGACAAGCAGTACGCCAGCTATAATCCGACATCCCGGGTCAGTTTCTTTGTCTTTGCGAACTTAATTTGAACAGGTACCCCGATGGCAAAGGGGAGAAGTGGAAGAAGTTTTACTTGGGGTCTTCTCTCGTGTCCTCGTCCCTTCTCTTAGCCCCTATAGTCGGAAGGATGAATTTCAAAATCGCGCCCCGGCGGACTTTCTGAAGTACGTACTTCTGGATCATTTGGTTGGTATTCCGACGTTCAGTGGCTTGAGATATAACTGAATGTGGTATCTTATAGTTATACAAAAGGGGAACTTTCAGCATCTCTTCTGACCTTCTTGTAAGTATAATTACGAGACGGACGGCACCACTGAGTCACGAATTGTGTGTTTTCAGGCGGATATCTCGGAATCACCCTCTCCTCTCGCAATCTATAATGAAGAAGCTTCTTATCCACTTCCGCACATCCCCACAATTGTGAATGTGAGACTCGTGATAGCAAGTTCCAACGCACGAAACCACCATGCATGGCACAAGAAGCATGGTAATTCCCGAGACACCCTTAAAGTGCTATGAAGTCAATCTAGTAAGTATTGTTCTGATAAGTAATAGAAACTCCACACGTAGTCTGGATGACTGACGATCCATCACAGCTACAGGCGCAACATGTGTCCAATAGTTCCCAGTTTGGTGATCTGTGATCACTTCAAGGATCTGGGACAAGGATGTGCGTTGCCTTTACTAATCTTCTCATTATATATTCACTAACGAATGGGGCACAGATGATCCATCCGCCGGTGTCAATTTGCGTTGCAAACCACACAATGCGAATGAACGCTACTCTCTTAAGGAACCACGAAGAAAATACTAGCGCTAAGTACACCAAGCAAGGGTACTTTCTTTTGACTCCTATTATGAGCCGTATAACTCGCGAGCTCGCTGATGTGACTTGATAGGCGAAAAGGCAACGGAGTACTAGTGGAGAAGAAGCTGCCAAGCAGACACCTGTACTCCGAGCATACACCCAACACCCAACACCCAACACCCAACACCCAAAGCCCCTAAACATCAAAGTTCTGCCTCTTCCATTGTTTTGTGCTTCACTTCTTATACCATAGTTTGGATTCCGCTAAGCTCTAGATTAAGCATATGTGCGGCAACCGAGGGGTTAATGTTTCGGCAGGCAGGATTGCTCTGCTCTGAATCTTGAGAAACGGACGTCCCCTTCCCCTTTCCCGCGAGCGGTTGACTCCTGTGAAGAAGAAGCAATGATAGTACCAGGTCCGAGAAGTTATCAGTTCTGTATACTAGCTGGACACATCCAATCCTTATCCAATCCTTGTATAATTACTCAGCCTATTTGAATCCGCTTTCGGCAGCGTGGACCCACAAAGACTGTATTACATAAGATACGTGATCACATGAGCACGACGCGTCTGACGCGACTCGTGTGAACCACAACTTCAACTTGAACAATCACATCGCTGATCAACGTCGATCGCTCCTACTCTTGCAATAGTCACATTCAACACACTGAGAGCCGTAATCAGTCGTGATGCCACCTCGGCCACGCCTTCGAGTGCCTGATAGGACAGTCCGGGTTGCGACGAAGCGACATGATGAAGACGCGCCTACGGTGAAAGGGGAGGTAGCAAGTGTCGAAGGATTCGTACCCGTCGCAACTATACCTGCTCGACCCAGACCTGTCCGCAAACCGATTCGGCGTGCAGCGTTGTCTTCTCTCCCGCCTTCATCACCTCCACTTCTAACTTCATCTCATGAACAAGTACCTCCGGGAAATATGGAGCCTGCCGTGGCAGCTGTGGATGATCCTTTTGGGTTCTTCGCTGCGGAGAAAAGACTTAAGGAGCGCTCGAAGGAACAGATGGTGAATAGGGGCATTGCTGACGGGAAGGAGAGGAGGGTACTCCAACCTCGCCAGCTGCTCGACGAGAACCGACCCGAGTCTGTGTTAGCTGCTATGGGCATTCGGACTGGTAAACGTCTCGAACTGCAGCAGTCGCCAGAAAAAGAAGACAAAGAGGTTGGGGAAGCAAGCGACGTCGACGACGGCAGACCCGCATTTGCAACACCACCAAAGGCCGACAGAACAGACTCCGACCTCGAGTTCGACATGAGCAAATACGTTTCAGGCACAGAGACGCCTGCAGGGCATACTCCCGATCCACGTGCGGCCACACCTCGTCAACGACGGAAGAAAAAGAGGAAGCTCTCCTTAACACCGAATTCTTCGTCCAAGTCACCAATTCGTGGACATGACGAATTAAGTTCTGCTCTACAGTCACCTTCGCCGCTAAAACGTCCTCGCGTGACGAGGCGGCCCTTTGCTGACATGCAGCCTCGGGATAATACGCCAGTGAAGGCTACATCGAAACAGACGAAAGGAGGAAAGCCAGTTTATAAGACTCACAAGACGGACGAGACACTGGCAGAGGAACACTTCGATGGTATGACGGAAGCACTGAAGGAGTTACTTCCTCGGAGACCAACTCGTAAGGCAACACAACGGAGGAGTACTGTTGCAACAAGAGCCGTTGCACCAAAGAAGACGAGGAAGAATGCACGACAAACCAAGCCCCGGTCAAAGAAGCCTGTCATGGAGCGCGTTGAAGATGGTGAAGACTTCCAAGAGAAGGAAGGAGAGTCATTTGTTCTAAGTGGAGAGGAACGCGAGGTACGTCTAGCCGCAACAATTATTGTACGATCTGCCAAGAAACTAATTACATGTTTGTTTTATTGAATAGAAATTTGAAGTTGCACGAGAAGCACGCAAGGAATACTTCAAAGAGGTTGACGACTATGTTATGGATGAAGAGAGCATTTTCATTATTTGACGAGCTTGACGGAGGATCCTTGTACAGTAACTTGCGCAGTTCCGGAAGTGTATATTGTATTTTGTAATCCAGACTAGAAGCATGCATGGTGTAGCACTTGACTCTATTCACCAAAGCCGAACGAGTAATACTGTATTAGTAGACACGTATTGTATGATGTGCCGTGTTAAGAATCTGATTGCTTGTGTGTTGATGAGAAATATGAAGCTACACGCGAACAACGAGCGGAATGCTTCAAACAAGTTGACGACTACGTTATGGATGAAGAGACCGTGTATATATATTTGACGGACTTGACGGAGTTCTCTTGTGCAGTAACTTGCGCTGTCCCGGAAGTGTATATTGAATTTTGTAATCCAGACTAGAAGCACGCGTAGTGTAGTCCTCGACTGTATATATCTGTATTCACTGACGCCGAACACATGAAGTTGTATTAGCAGGCATAAACACATGACTGGAGCATAATGAATAGTGGATACGTCAGATCTGATGGGCCTGCACAGCAAGTGATGAGCCAGACTATTCCTGTTCCTGACATCTGCGTCCGCATGACGCTGACGCGCTTTTGGCGTTTGAGATTAATCAAGTGTCGCTATGCAGATACGTGGAACTGATGCGCTCTTTGTTTCATTATTTCATATTATATTTCTGGCTAACTAGCTGCTTTGGAGGAGGAAGAGCTGGAAAGCGTATGATTACTAGTCTAGCATAATAATGAAGTGAGCACATTGGCAACTGATCGTAAAGCAGGGGGAAGATGGAGACGGGCAGCCGAAGAGCCAACTGATGGGGTCAACGTGGAGCAGGAATGGCAATGGCATATCCAATATTCATAAATCAATGCCGTGCCATTTCATCTCGAAACGCCACAAGTAATAAGAACACCAAATTAACAAGAATCATATGCTTTCTACCCACCCCGTCCACACATCCACCCTGCTCCTCATTAGCACCATCAAAGCCTAAGTCCAAACGCTGAGAAGTCCATACTAAGCTTACACTTACGCCAAGGACGGAGCCGGCTCGAGAAGCATAGGGAAAGGATATATGATACCGGCTTGATTGTGCTGCACGAGGCAGAAGTTCCTTCGGCTTGATCTCCCTCTCTTTGTGTCTGTCCTCCCTTTTGAAGTTTTTTTTTCTCCCTTTCTTTGCTTTTACGTCCTCCGCTATCACCTTGCCGTACGGGATTTAGTAAACTTAGTCTACCTCGGCCACTACTTAATTTTTTTCTTCTTGCCTTTCTCCTTCCTCCCTTTCACTCTTCTTCCCTTTCTGCATCCACGATCATCTCATCGTTCCTCACATTAAGCTAAGCATGGGCTCGGACGCACAGCAGCACCAAGAGCCTCCAGACTCAACGCTCCCCTCAACAACAAACTCCTCTTCCTTCTCGTCCTCCTCAAAGACGGGAATGACGACGACAATGGCGGTGCGTACGGCCGAAGCGAATCGGTGAGTGTGCTTTTATTCTCTTTGTTTTATCCGTTGTCCGTGGGTGTTGTTGTCATTGTCAATTGTGCGTTGCGTTCCGTTGTCGACGCGGAAGCAAATTTGGGATGTGGATGGACAACCGATGATGGATGAACGGCCCGCGCGTCGGCCTTAAAAAGCCGATCCCTGGTCTCACGTCGTTAACCGCGCATACACATCTCGTGCTCCTTTCTTTACTCTTTCATCTCGCCACACCCGCTCTGTCTCCTGCAATCCGTAAATTTTGACAAACTAATTATCCATCTCTTATTTCTTTCATCTGATCGACTAAATTCTCGATCCCAAATTTGAAATTTCCGTAAAATTTACATCCGGAACTCGGGGATAACGAACAGCAAACTGGAGTCGACAGCGCAGGCAGCTGTGAACTGGGGTGTTCAGCATGAGTGTCAGATCCGGGATTTCGAGGTACGTCTTCCCGGTCGTTTAATCTTGTCTGTCTAAAGATATATTTTTTAATTTATGCCATTTATTTGATACGTTTGATAGGCTGAACTGGCGAGTGCGCTAAGTAACTCTCGAGCGGTGCATCATTTGCTAGTCGAGGCGTTGGGCAGCATAGAGGTATGTTCCATCCCATACCTTTCCGTTCATTCATTCACAGAAATGTTAACCACTAACCACTCCCTTCGACAGTCAAACCGCCAACGCGTCGACCGAGCCCTAACACAACACATCCCCCACATCTACACCGAACTCAACAACTCCATGCTCTCCCTCCAAACTCTCCAATCCCGTCTCCCCGAACTCCGTTCCCAAATCCACGCCATCCGCTCCGCCTACGACTCCGGTCGTTCCAAAGCCCAGACATTACAACACGAACTCGAGTGGAAGAGGGCACCTATACAGGAGAAACTTTTGAGAGTCGCCTTGGCAAGACCTGGTGACGAGGAGGGTATGAAGAAAATCCCTGTTAAGAGGAGTGAAGTGGTGCTTGTGCGGATTGTGCTTGTGATTTGTATGCTTGTGATTTGTTGGCAGCTTGGTGGTGCCTTGGATGGAGCGTATAGAGCGTACAGACATCGACTTGTCTGGGGTGATAAACTCATTTCTTAACTTCCTCACCCTTCCCTCCTCCCTCCCCCTTTTTTCTTTTACCTTTTTGTTCTGGAATTCGTTGCATGGGCTTTTTGTAATGATGCCGTGCGTTGGGGACATGGTAATAAATGTAACGTATCGGGTTTCTTATTGTATTCTTATGCTCTCTCTTTTATTCTTGTACAGCTTACAGCTTACGTTCCTCCTTTCTTCACGTCTCTTTCTCGTCCATACCCAAGCAAAACTCTTCATCTCCTTCATCTTGTACCACAACATTCAAACTCATAGACATCCTCTTTTCACTCCACTGATCTTGATATCCAGTCATCTCACTCCGTACACATTGTACAAATACATAACTTCATGTCTTCTTCCATTCTTCCTTACAAAGTTCAAAAATCAAAACATACACACGCCTATACACACGGTGAAAGTTCGTTCTCAATAACTCAAACTGCGATAAGACCAGAAATATTAAGGACAAACCGAGTGCGATGTCTGTATGTCTTTATGTACATATATACATTGGGGGTTTGAGTTAAGAATGCAGCTTCTGAGCTTGTATTTGAAGGGGGGGGGGGGAAGAAATCCGCAGTCGCCAAATCCAGAATGAGTGAGTGGATGTAAAGAAAAGAAAGGAAGAAATAAAGGGATGCATATACGAAGCCGAATACCTACTTGAAAACGAAAACGAAATTGTGATGTTAAGTCCAATTGATTCGATGACTGACATTGCAAAATTGCTAACGAATGGATGATTGAATGAATGGGCGAAATTGAGACCGAGACCGAAATCGAACTTGAGACCGAGACAAAATCCATCAAGAAACGAAGAACAAAGTAGTACATCGAGGGGTAGAAGTAGAGACAGAGACAAAGAGAAACTCTGATAAAAGAAAATATATCATACTGGAGACACGAAGTCAGAAAGACTGAGAAACTGGGTTTGAGAAATGGCAACCACAGAAGATGATAAACATTAGGTTGTCACAAAGAAATGCAAAAAGAAAGTAGTAGTAAAACCAGTAGAGATGTCTGCGTTTATGGGATGCCGTGCATTGTCCGTGCTCGACGAGCAAATGGGTGGCTGAGTGGTGATACAACTGGGGGGGTATGTTACGATGCAGGGGGAAGTAGTCGAGGGAATATAATACAGTACGAGAAGATAAAAGAAAGGGGGAGATAGTTTTGAGCTCGCATCAGAACAAAGTTCAACAGAGACAACCAAGTCGATCAAATCAATAGTCTGACCGTAAGAAGATGTAAAGGGATAGGGAAGAAGATTCACTGCAACACGCAGCCTTTCTCCTTTCCAGTAGGCGTATCTTGACGGCGTGTCCTGAGGTGCCACGCGCGCTGCGCCGCCACATGCCGTTCAAGCTCGTCGTCCTCGTGGTCATCGTAATAACCTCCAACGCTCGGTGCAGCAAGTACAGACGCACGACGTGGATCATTTGAATCTGCCACGGATACTGCCATAGAGAACCGGCTAGGAGCGTATCGTGTGGCTCCATCTGCTTCCGTTTCCGTCTCGCCATCCGTCTGTAGACCCAATGGCGTCGTGGCACCGCTAGCACCACCATGTCCTCGAGAGCGAGACCGACCTGGTGGAGGCAGCGGGGCTCCCAAAGCAGATTGACTGCGCGAATACGTGTACTGAGTCGAGTGTGAATGAGCCTGAGAATGTGCATGCGACTTTGAGTACGAATCATCCGAAAGGTCGATCGTCTCAGCACTCCGTTGACTACCACGGTTAGGCGTCGTGTTCTCGCTTGATGTCGAAATAGGCCGAGCATGTGGAGGTTTGATGAGGACTGCAGGCCGAGTCGGACGTGGACTGCTCTTTCCTGCGACATGCGAAGTAAGAATAGACTCGCTTGAGCCTTCACCGGACGTTTGCGACATCGAGACTTTGCGCTTGCGATTCTGGTTCTGATCATTTGACAAGGACGATCGAGAGCGGCGGAATGCGTTAAACATTTTAAATGCTGTCGGTGGCGCAACCTCCTGAGTAGGAGTAGACGAGTGCTGAGACGTCAGAACGGAATCCGCAAGAGGGCTACTGGAGGGCGTAAATTGCCTAAAGATGTCCAACGCATGTGCCGAGTCCGGGGATGGGGGAACGTTTGCGAATTGCAGTAGCTGAGCACGGATACCACAAGTGGGTGGTGCAGCATTAGCACAACTAGCATGTGCAATTAGACTACATTCTTCGCACACGACGGCATGCCTTTTGACAGACTGCATGCAGACTCGGCAGAGCAACGCTATACAGGAAACAATTAGTGTAATTAGAAAGAAAGCTAATCGATTTTCTAAACATAACTCACGTTTTCCGAACGCAGTTTTGACAAAGGAATGTTCGCGGGTAAGCGGCGCTTCGCTGTCCGGACTCTTTGGCGTCGCGGGTCCTGTCGACAGTCTCGTCTTGGGCGGAGATGCCGGAAGGCCAAGACTAATGGGCGACGCCGATCTTTCCTCTGAAAGACGAGGTGGAGGATCCAATGATGTCCGCGAGTCTGACCGCAGTCCATCACCTACACCCAAGAAACGCACCGCATCCGGCCGCTGCTGCAAGTCCTGGCTAACTCGCCGCAGGAATGGGATACTGTCCTTTGGTCGAATCACTTTGTGCACTTCACAGTGCTCCTTCAACCAATCGTGCTCGCTAAGGACCTCTGCGGTGGGTCTGTCCGCAGGATCACGCCGGAAGCACTGCAGCAAGAAGTCCTTCAACTTGGGGTTCCAGTCTTCAGGGATCGGAGGCATTTCGTCGTCCACGATGCGGTACATAACTGTGGGACACGTGTTAGTATTTAAATACCACATGAATCTTCCGATGTGAAGTGATCCTCACCGGACATGCCATTAGGGATATCCGCGTAGGGTGGTCGGCCAGTCAGGAGCTCAATGACAGTGCACCCGAGAGACCATATGTCACTAGCACGAGATGCGCCCTTGAGTTCAATGACTTCAGGGGCCACTGAGGATGAACAAAATTAGCATCATGCAGTAGCTTAATTCAAACAAACGTGAACTTACTCCAGTTCGGGGTGCCAGTGACATCTGCTTTATGATCACGGCCAACCTTGCGCAGGTTGAGAGAGACACCAAAATCGGAGAGTTTCACGTTGCCGGTCTTCGTGGTCAATATATTCGCGGCCTTGAGGTCACAGTGCACGACATCATTCCGATGCAGGTAGTCCAAACCTTCCAAGATCTTGATCACATATGTCGCAACCAACTTCTCATTAAGCTTTCCGAAGGCCTTCAGGGTCTGTCCAAGCGATCCATTTTCCGCGTATCTAATTTACAAAATTAACGTTAATTTAGTTACAACGGAATGGAACGTGAAACAATAGTAGAAGCTAGCTTATAATATTGAACCGCACTTACTCAAGAACGATGTTTAGCGTGTCGCTATCCCTGGACATGCCCTCATATTTAACAATGCTGGGATGAGACAGACTCTTGACTACATCAACCTCCCGCATGAGCTGCTTCACATCTTCCTCCGAAAGTCCCTCCAAGCGAACTCTCTTGACAGCTACCATCTGTCCAGTAGTAAGGTTCAAAGCGCGATACACGGAACCAAATTGACCCCGTCCAATACAATTTCCAAGTTGCTAAAGACCCGACAATCAATTATTACAATTCAAAAAAAGCAGGAATGAAAATCAATATAAAAATGAACTTACGAAATGCGTGGACGGCTTCCCTTCGTCACGAATGATTAGCGTCTTCCGCATGGCGCTTCCGTCCATTGAACTCCGGATGTCGCTTGCGCTGAAATTGCTGCTTGATGCACCCCCAAGGCTTACCATACTCTCAATACGTGACCGACGTGGCTTAGCACCGAGCTCATCATAAGAAGTCGGACGTGGTCGACGACGAGAACCCGCATCGACATCCGACTGGAAGCGTCCACGCGAGAACCGACTTTGCTGTGCTGCAGATGCAGCCGCGGTCGTTGCTGACATTTCCGCGCCGCTTGCACTTGGGACAGGGGCTGGAGCAGCAGGATGCTCTCCGGAGACGCAACGCGGGAAGGGAATACGCACTCCGGCAGATGTAGCATCTGGGGAAGGACTTGGGGAGTTACTGTCGCTGCGCGGGATGTATACTCCATGGCGGTTCGTCGAGCTGTTCCGCCTCGGGATAATACGCGGAGCCGCGCCATTCTCTGGAACAGGACTCGCGTCGCGATCTCGTGGAGAAGCCGGTTCTTTTGGGCGGAGCACGGGCACATCAAGACTATGTCGCGGACGATGCATGGGACGGCGCGGTGTACGTGGCGGAAGCGATTCAGTACTATCATCGCCTTGCACATTCTCAAGCAAGTGCGAAGGACGACGAGGCGGGGAAGATGCAAGTGGGCTAGAGGACAGCGTACGTTCGGCTTCTGCACGATGGTACGCGATACCTCGTGTCGGTGAGCTCGACTTGAATGCGTGCTCGAAGTCATCTGGCCACTTTCCCTTGCCAAGCTGGATTGCCTGCGGCCGTCGCTTCGGTCCCGATGCGTCATTGCCAACACCAGTACCGCTGTGCAAAGTCCCGTCTTCTGCTTCCTCTGCTACCCGCGAGAGGTCATTGACCGCAGCTTCGCTCGGCCGGCGATCTCGTAGCTGTTGCTTCTTCAGCAACGACGGTGGTACAGCGAAGGTCGGCGATTGAGCGCTACCAGAAGAAAGATCGTCCCAATGCGACAATGACACGGATGCGTCCGACGTCGAACCACGCGCACTGACATCCGCGCGATAATTGTCAGAAACGGCGACAGAGGTTGCGACTGTTGTTGCAGTGCGTATCGTACCAAACTGCTGGGAGCCACGGTCGCCACCTAATGAATCTCTTGGACGGCCCGCCGCGAGCAGAGATGAAGGGGCAGTGCTTTGCGTTGTCTGCGTTGTTTCGCTTGCAAGAGATACTCGTCCAGGAATCGGTACGGGCAAAGACGCGGTCGGCTTCGGAGGTGGAGAAGGAGGCCTACTGGACGAAGGGCGCTGCTTGAGAAGCTCTTGGCTGCTAGCAACATCATAAAACGTTTCGTCTGCATCATCCACGTCCGACTCAGGTTCGGAATCAGTCGCAAGAGCCGACTCATTTGCAGATTTTGGCAACGGCGGCGACTTCGCTCTCGCCTTTTGTACTTGTGTGTCCGCCGACTCTCCAGAACCCGACCCTGAACGTTCTTCCGCGCTTTTAGTTTGAAGTTCCTTGTCCTTCGCTTTAGACCGCTTCCCTGAAATGCTTCCGGCTTTACTCGAATTGGCTCGCTCAGGAGAGACAGTCCCAGATCCAGTATCCTCGGCAGCGACAGTCGACAGTGCAGGACTCGGTGGGCTCCAACGTTTCTTAGCTCTCCTGGGGCTTGGACTCTTACTCAACATGGGCGGTGAAGCAGAACGCTGCAACGTCGAGAGATTCGGTGTCGAAGAAGAGGCACCCTTCGATCGCGTGCTATATGGGCTGTTATTAGCTTGCTTCTGTTCCTTCGATTGACCGCCACCGCCCAAGAGAATCTTCCGCGCGACACGCTCTGCCTCTGCATCCTCCCCTGCACGCGCCACGATAGTGACAACAGTACGCGCTACACGAAACAACGCGTCCGGCGTTGACTTGATCAAGTCATCTCTTTGAAAGAGCTCCGAGGAAGGGATACCAAAGGACCCGGCAGCAGCTGCAAGAAACTTGGTTGCATTCGAGGATGACTTGAACCCGTCCTCGAATGCGTCTACACGTGCAATCGTCCCAGGACGGAGTTTGTTTATGAGCCTGCGGAATGAATTTGCTAAACAATCAATCAAGTTCGGACACAAAAAACACACGCACTGGCAGAGGACATAACCATCTCTGACTGCCTCAGCGAATATACGCCTCTCACGTTCCTCTCCCGCAGCACTTACGCTTCCCACCATAGCGCCCGAGCCGGTTAAGCTGACGGAGCTCCCACTAAGCGGCCCACCAAGTCGCACACGCTCCGCACGTGCGAGTAACCTCAGCCGAGCCTCACACTGGTCCCATACCTCTGGCGTCCATGTCTCCTGAGCCAGTATAGGAGCAGATGTACCGCTGGGGAACAGCGCCTGCAAGGCTGAGCTCGGTTGCGAACTCGTTGGCGAGGAGGATGAGCGAGAAATCGCACGCGGACGCGGACCATTGAGCTCGCGCAAGAGAAGCGATGCTGCATGCCGAATAATATCGCGATAGCCAGCTGGTAGCGCCGAGGCAGGCGATGACGCTCGCCGCGCGGAGCCGGCAGTGGGACTGGTACCGGATTGGGTGGGCGACCGCGAGCGGTCCGCTTCAGCACGTGAAGGCACGAGAGACGATGTGGAAGCCGAAGCGCGGGAGCGTGTCTGCAATTGTTGCTGAAGTTGTCTCTCCCTCTCGCGTTCGAGTGACCGTTCACGTGTTGAAGCCGTCCGTGCTCGCGAGCTGCTCGTTGGCGCAGCATGAGAGGGCGTCCCAGTGGGTGTAGAGCGGCCCGTCCCATTTCCATCGTTGATGTGCGTGCTTCCCACAGACGGACGCCTTCTTTCTGGTCTCTCAGGAGGACCATCCCTCTCATTCTTTTCAGGCAGAGTTGACGAAGAGGACAGCGAGGATGGCTCCATGGGTAAGCTTGTTGTGCTTGCGCTACGTATACCTGATTTTGTCGGCGGTGCTACTGCATTGCGTAGTCGGAGTCGACTAGCAGCATTGGCACCCGCGCTTGGACTTAGCGGTGGACGGGATATGCGAGGAGGCACTGGAGAAACATTTCTCGGAGCCTGTATCTGTGTACTTAACTTTGTAGGTGTGGTAGGTGAAGGCGGGATGGAGCGTGTAGGGACAGGCGTGGTGTTTGAACGGCTGAGTGTATGCGGGGAGGATGAGGTGCTAGAGCTTGCTCCAACGGAAGAAGAAGTCGCCTGCAATGGTGCAGGACGATGCCGCGCACGGGGAGTAAGGGGTGGTGCGAGGACGGGAGCTGGTGCAGGGGCGGAAGCTAAACCAGGCGATGGTGTTGTCGCTGGGGTGGAAGCTGCATTTGAGGCACTAGGAGAAGTGGCAGACAGCGTGGGCGAAGAAAGTGATGGCGAAGAAAGCTTCACAGGAGAACGTGATGTAGAAGGTGATACGCGAGCAGGCGGTGTGGGCGACGGTGGAGAACGTGAGCGGGAAGGCGGACGCGGCGGAGACGTCGACTGTCGGACTGTTTCCTTTTCTTTTTCTTGCTTGCGGTCCCGTTCTCGCGTGCGCTGTACGTGCTCTGTAGAAGACGTCGAGGTTGAGACGTCAAGCGCAGAGGCAGAGGCGGAAGGGTGCGAAGAGAGCGAGGGAGCGAGGAAGGACCACGCGGACCTCGAGCGCGTGCGCGATTCCTCCTTGTCCCTGTCCTTCTCTCTATCTTTGACCGTCCTGTCACGATCCTTGCGCAGTTTCGTCGGGCCAGATATCGAGCTTGATAACGGCGGAGAGGCTGCGCGGGGTGTAGGCGAGGATGCATCTGCCCGAGCAACCTCACGACTGGAATGTCTCCGTAAACCCACCTTGCTCTCAAGCTTCCGGAGTCCGCCACCGACATCGACGCTGAAGCGCGAGGTATGCGACGTCTTGCGTTGACGTTCACCTGTAGCAGCAACGATCCGCTCCCGTTCCCTTTCACGCTCCTTCTCCAACGAGAGGCGCTCGCGTTCTCGCTCTCGCTCACGGTCCCGACTGCGCTCCACGCCAACAAAGTCGACCGAGGCTCGGTGCTTACCCTTCGGGTTCGGTGCCGGAGCCGGAGTAGCAGCCGCGGCTACAGCAGGCTTCATAGTGGGTTGTTGTGGTTGAGAAAGAGGGGAAGCAGGAGGAGGGCGCACGGCGGCAGCGTCGCTGGAGCTATGCTTATGTTTGAGGGTGCGATCGAGGATGCGCGCAGCTGAGTTTGGTGCAGGTGCAGGCGGGTGTGCCGACGATGCCGGCACGTCTGTATGGGGCTCTCTGCGGGTTCTTGCACTGGCTGCAGCACGGATTGTGTGCTCGAGCGAAGTACGAAGTCGACGGAAGGTCTTGTGTTGAGCGTGGGCGTGCTCAGTAGTTGGAGCTGCAACAGGAGCGGACTGGGAGCTCGGACCGGCGCCTGGGGAGGAAGGCGGAAGAGAATGGGAGAGGGATATAGAGACGGGTGGCGGGGAGACTGCCATGCGTAAGTCTCTGGCTGAGGTGGCAGAAGCAAGTGCAGGAGGAGCAGGAGCAAGTGCAGGAGGTCAGAGAAGAAGAAAGCGATGGATGAGATAAGCGCAGTAGTAGGACAGCAGTAGTGGCAGTGGCACAAGGCGACGAGATGTGGAAGAGAGGCATCTAACAAGTGATATAGGCAGGGCCAGAGAGGGAGCGGAGGTGTGCTTAGACGTGCGCAGGACGCGGGGCGCGACGCGCGTGAAGTCAGCGTGAGCACTTTATATTCCTTTTCTCAGGGATAAGTTTGTGAATGTGCCTCCGCCCGTTGACGACCGTTCTCGCTCGATAGCTGGCGGGGAGCGCGCTGGACGCTATACACTAGCAGCCGAGGGGCGGGGCGATGGAGATGGTTGGAGAGAGAGAGATTATGTGTTGTCGGTGATATGTTCTGATGATCGCATTCCACACTGACGCGGATCGGTGCTCTAACATGACGCATAGCCATAGCATTTGACTACAATAATAATATCTACATCTACAATACTATCTTGTTCCTCTGCATTACAACTTATACAGCGTTGTACCTCCGCCCCGACAATGTCCATTCTCCGGCGGCGCCGCCCCTTGCCTTGCCCTTGTCCGCTGTTCGACGTTCGACATGCCCGACCATGTGCCTAGCACACTAGTGCACAAGAGACGTCGGTCAGTGATGGCGATCCAAGGAGAGTGTCTATTATGGGCTGTTCAGCACTAGTGGGGCCATACCGTGTATGTGCTAGCGGCGAGCCGGGGTCTGTCGGGATTGGTTGCTCGCGCACGCGGGCATATGGACGACTGCCCTAGCAGACCCTCTCCAAAGCACTGCTTGCAAGCTCAACGACGGAGAGAGAAGATCATTTGTACCCCACACGTTCCCCGGCCAGTCTCTCAAATTTCTCTCATTGCCGCGGCCTTAGCACTTTCTGTCTCGCTTTGCACACGCATGCCGAATTGAAAGCCGTTCTTCTGCATTCAGATCCCGGACACACAGCTCAGAAGAAAGAAGCACACACAGAACACACCTCTCTCCCATCTCTCTGCATCTCCCATCCCACGTGTCTCCTTTTCGCTGTCCCTTCCCAGCCCTTTAGTTCTGTTTCACTTTCACCCTTCCCGTCCTGGCGCTAATCTACATCCATCCACTACACACCGGACTCACAATTTCCGTCCGTCACTGCATCGGTACTTTGCTTTCAAATGCGGTATCTTTCATCTGTTGATGATCCCTCCTTTGGTCCTGCTGACGGCAAATCCCCCCACATTCACGGAGAGATCCAGTAAGTCAGATGCCCACATCGGCTGCTCCGGCGGGATGACGCAGCACCCCACACAACCCGATGCATCACGGCATACCCATATCCATATCCTAACCGCAATTCAATCTACACCTTACTTTACACCATCTCAAGATCGTCATCTATCCTCAGAAAGGACATTTCTCCCTCTACTCTGCAAACGGTCCGCAACGGCGACGGCAACAAACGAAACAGTAAACGCAAAAGTCCAAAGTGCCGCTGCGGAACGAAACGACGGATATCCAGAAACGGCTTGCTTTCCTTCCGAAGCGCTGCTTGCCGTCTCTCTCCTACAGTCTATCTATCCCAATCTCTAACCTTACTTATTTCCTTGGCTTGTCTTCCCTCTGGCAGTGGTTCTTCTTCCTTCCTTCCGTCCCACGTGCGTCATCGCACGAGGTTGTCGACTGACTCACTGAGTCTATGTGCATCAGAGTGAACTTCCTTTTCTTCAAGTAGTTCTTCTGAACTCTGAACTCTGAACCTCGGCGGATTCATGCATACATATGACAAATGGAGATGACGACAACGCCACCGACACTTTTACAGCAGACTGTCAGCAGTGCATAGTGCACAGAACACTCTCTAGATGGCAGATCCCCTGCTTGTGACCTGGTGCAGAACTTCATCTTCATCTTCATCTTCATCTTCACCTTCAGCAGTAAATCAAATACCCATTTCATATCTGCACAAAATGATAAGTGCAGATCCGAATTTTCGAAATCAATACTGACTTTCGCTACTTGACTCCCGTTTCCTCGCTCAGAACGCCAGAACGAAGCACAAGATTCTAACATTAGCCATTAGCCATTTGGAAAAACTCGTACCGGTCCGATTTCGAGAGGCAATTTGTATACAGCTCTGTTCTTGTCAGCAACGGAAAGAAGTAAGGAAGTTAGTCCACGTCCGAGTGTGTTGTTCTTTCTGGTATGGTCGGCGCCCGAATATACTGTTTGTCTTCCTAAGTTCCTTCTTCCTTTTCTCCGTGGCGTCTGCGCAAATTATCTATCTACCGGATAGGCCACTATCTACTTACATTTTCTCATACTTATTATGAATTGAATAGCATTACTGCTTACTTCTATTCTTCCGTTCGGAAAGAAGACCGTCGTATTATTTTACTCATGCTGCAACACAGGCAAGGTCGTTAAGGTCGGAAGAATGGAAAATGATTGTTAGGCACATGGAGAAAAAGAAATCCGGATGGACAGACGAATGCATGGGATAAACAAGATGCCTGAACCTGAGGAAATTTACAAAACGAATGTCAGAACAAGTAATATGCATACGATGCAATCTTGAGAATCATCAAGTTAACCGACGAACGAACTTCAGGACAGACAGTAGGTGTGTTGGTGGCGTACCGTACCTTACGTCTCAAAGCACAAGGCAACGAGGACGGTTGTCTGTCCTTTAATGTTAACCAGACTAACAAGGTGCCTATCTTGTGAAGAGAAACGCCATTCAGATGGCGCAGAAGACATCAATCAATCAACGTTCCGACAGACATATCACCGATTGAGACCGTCACCTCTTCCATACCAAACGTCCGGATAATACCATCACTAGGATACAAGGCGAGGAAAGACACTCTACTTACTTTACATGACAATGAATTTGCAAAAGTGATATGACAAAGGGAAGACTGGCAGTATGTAGTACTCTTGAGATCATTCACTAATCACTATCAAAAAACGAGAATGCATGTGATTCCATACAGAGCAAGTGTATACATATGGTGAGATAGGATGGGGACTGGATACGTGATGATTGATCTGTCAAACAAGCAAACGTTTTTTCATATCACTCACAATGACAATGCTGAACAGCTACCATGAGCATATGCTTCTTTCCCATGTATGGTGGAACGACGAACACTGTCACTGACAGGCTCAAGCTCTACACTTCTCAAGGTTTGTCAATACAGGTCCCAACCACTGACATGGGTCCGGATCTGATCCCAATAAGCCAAACCGAATCATGACCCGAACTCAGTTAAAGGACTAAATCATATCCACCATCTCCTTTACCACGTTGAAGAGAAAGCAAAGTGTGGCGCGTAGAAATCTTCTGTATAGAGTCGAGACGGCAAGAAAGTACGCATCTCTGGTACTAAAAATAGATTTCATGTAGATGCGTAAATGCACACAGATCGGAATCTTCCGATGATGCCCACTTTATCGCAGAAAGAAACGCACGGTGCACAGGATTTCAGAAGCCCAAGACTCAAATCGGCGCCCCGAAAGAAGTATTGATATTCCCGACGGATACGATTCTTGAGTTCAAACTGACCGAGAATAGTCCTGCGCCTGGGATATCAGATATGAGTACCATTGCAGTACCAATACAGTTCCAAATCACGCCCACGGTCAATCGTTGGGACTATTTGGAAATTGCAGCCGCAATCGCGTCTACTGCGCTTTATGATAATATAATCCTCTTCACCATTGAGTTTCCGAAGTCCTACACGCCGTATCTTCTCCCGCCTTCCGCGTCTTGGCTTCACCTTCCAAATTCAATCGAGTTCGAATTTGGCATTTTGAATAAGCACAGGAATAGCACCACGAATGCCAATGCCGTCCTTGTTCGGCGTCCTGAGAGTCCTGCGCGCTATTGTGCTTCTCGGGAGCTTCGTACCGCACCGGGTGAACTTGCGAGTTGAAGTTGACCCAGATATGAACTCGGGGATTGACATCTTCCCATGCCCATTGAAAATATCGAATGCTCTCGAATCGCCGCTTTGTCTCGTGTCATTCAATTCTATTTGTTCGGGTCTGCGAGGCTGGGGGGACCTATTCGCACATCTGCAATAACACCCGACTGGATTCTAATGTATTCCGAGTCTGTATGCCTGGATAAATTTGGATTGGCGCCTGGAATATGAATTCGCGATAGGCAACCTGTTGCCGGAGACAATCAGCCAAGAACGTTAACGAGCGAGTGCAGAACCATAAGAACGTGCGGTGGATGTAGATATCTGTGGCACTTAGGGGCATTCGGCTTCCTCCTTATGGGTGTCCTTCTAGCACTACCGTCTCCCGGATTACTCTCGTGCAAACACGCATACGTGCATGCTTGGTTTCGTGTACATGTTCCAAATACATGCACAAATGTATGTGTCTTGTGATGGATCTGGAACTTCTTTGTTCCTGGGCACTATCTCGTCTAAGAATAAAAATCGGGTTGTCCGATAAAGGCATACGAGTATCTTAATAGATGCTAGTATCGAGAGAGAGAAAGATTCGGAGTTGTATGCATAGCGTATCGCCGAAACAGGAGAGAAACCGTCGAATGGTGGCGCTTATGTGCTAGCGGATCCCGGAGCGGTGCGTTCATCTTGATGATGAACGTGTAGCGACATCCGAATCCGAATCAAATAGAAGTTGTATCTTGAGTGGAGTTCGCCACCAATGCAATACTATGCGTATGGTCAATGCAATTTTTTGGACAAGACCCTTATTGTGTCTCCGAGTGTTGGGGTACCTTTGAATGTCGTCCGGCTGCCGACGAATAGCACCACCATCGAACGTTCATTTGCGATGAGCCACGTAAACAAGACGTTCATTCTCCTTGAACTGGGCCATACTTTCATCTTCAACTTTCCTCCTGTGATCCGATATGAATTGGAAGAAGAGCCAGCCGGAGGAGGTCCGATGAAACATATCGCCGCGCCTTATCGTAAGTTTTCGTGGTATGCGAATTGTGCAGCGCTCCTTCGGTATCACGAGGCAATTCATCCTACTCGATGGAAGTATAGAAGAGTGGAGGGCATTCTCTTTGATGAGTCACGCGTGGGTTGTATCGGCGCCACGAGATGGGCGGAACGAATCATCGCCTCGACACGTAGACCATCATATCGTCACAGTTGGGAATTACATGATAAGTACCATTGTATACCGATTGGTTGCAAATGTAAGGCGCACAATCTTCCATGCAGACCTAATTTGAGATGATCAAAGACATTGAAGCAGAATCCTTTCATTCAAAGCCCATCGGCGGGGAGTGAATGAGAAAATTACCCGCAAGTACCAAAAAGAAATAACCATGTTTCGAGCCTATCCACCTACATCTTGAAATGATGCTTCTCAGGATAGGGGTCAGGTCCCAGACAAACGAAGACTTACGAGAACGGAGAAAATGCCCAAGGGCCAAGATAGCAAACCCAGCGCATCAAGCGGCTGCCGGACCTATGTCCTGCTGGATGTCGGACGGAAATAGAGTTCCAGACACCACAACCAAATGATCGGAGCCCATCATATAGGCTGGCAACCATTATTATCGGAGTAGTATGAGAATAAAGAGGAACAGGGCAGTTAGCGTAGGTAGAGCGGCGCGAATTGATCTCCACCGGATTTACCCACGTCGGCCCGAGCGAAGGTCTTGGGTGCTTTGGTCTCCACGAGCTTTGATATTTGAATACGTTTTGGCTGAAGAAGCGGCTTTTGCTCAACAACATACTACGCAGAATGGTCAAATGGAACAAGCAAGCTTGATAGCCTTTGTGAGTACGTTGCGAAGGGGTTAAACAGACTCGGACGATCGCGAATATTCTCGTAGAAAGTGCCTGTGAGCTGGCCAGACTCGCTCTAGGAACGAAAGTGCTGCATTGCCGGAGAAGAAAGGAAGTGAGAAACACGCGAGGAAATCTTCGAGCTGCCCTTGAGTCCTGAAGGAAAATAATGTGGATAAAAGGCATGATCTGCGCTTGACATATTACGCAGTGCTGTCATCGCAGGCGCGAGGCGATCGCTCTACCATTTCTCGGGGTGCTAATATATGTGTATAACTCATCCATGCCGAGTCGGATGTAACGTACTTCGAAAATCCAGAAAGTGATTTTGTTCACAGGACAGGAATCACGCGCAACGCCATTGCAGTGTGAGAAGCTGCAGTAGAGAGGTGCTTATGAACGCGAGAAATTTCACGTTTAATAGAAGTTGGCTCTGAGGAAATGGTGCGAGAGACCGTACCAGTGGGAAAGCACGAACAAAACAGTGACGCTATGGGCCAGATCTAGCCCAACGGACTTCTGCGGGACGTCTTGCAGTCGTCTAGGAAATAAGACCAAAGCTGCAGATATCTTCTATGCATGCGAGTGTGACGATGGGTGTAGTTACTGTAGTAGGTGCGATCGATATCTGGATGATACTAGATAGAGACCGAGGCTTGAGCTGGGGAGCAGATCTGCCTCGGACTTAATCTAATATTATGTCCGCTTACATGAACAGAGTCCTGTGCGAAATTATTGAGCCACGATATCCAAAAGTAGCATATTTATGCATACAAGGCCGAGATCGAAAGCAGCATTGAGTTAGTGAACATATGTCCCCTCAGTCACGCCAACAGATAAATTAAAGACGTATGTATGACATGGTAGCCAAATACGTTACTCGTCTTTGTCGAATTATTCATAGTAGGCCCTCAACGATACCGTCGTTAGTTTCGTTACAGCAAAACATTGCTCGTGAAGTGAAGTCCATCACGATTTTAAAAGTATATCGGGTTCATTGTCTTTCAAGGGATGGATAAGCTGCACTGCTGTGGGCCGAGATTCTTCGATTCGACAGAAATCCCTGCCCAGAACAAACTCTTATGCTATGATTCAATCATGTCCAGTTACTTGCGTTAATCTTGTTTATTTCATGGACCTGAATAATCAATGGCCCATCCGTAAAACTCGGCGTCTGAATTAGGGTGTGAGTGCACTTACTGGCGCTTAGATTTTCCAAAGCAGGCACTCTCGTCGAAGCAACGGTATCCTGTTATCATGAGATTGATCCGTTCGAGGACTACCATGAACTGCCACTCATGATAGCAGGGTCAAAGCGAGTAATTCTCGTGCGTGAGATCGAGATGAAACCATCTAGTCGCGTCTGACTGATGGTCTTCCCTTTCGACCCCATCAAGATACCTGTGACGAGACAAGAAGATCGCGTTATTTCCAAGTTCGGACCGGATGTTTGCGTATTGTTTGCTCCTCACGCGTCGTTTGACCAGCGCTCGTCCTACTCGCAGCTCAGGCTCCTCGTCCATCCTCTCCGTTGTTCACAGCCCGCCCTGCCAGCGCGCCATGCAGAATAATAATCCCCGACCACCGAATCAACCGACGTCCGTTAAGATATATAATGCGGTGTATTCATCGGTCCAGGTGAGTTTCTCCAAACGCGTGTGCATCACATCAGACACGGTCGCGTCTCCACGCTGACATGCTCATTCCCCTCACCAGGTCTATGAGTGCATGGTGCGCGGTATTGCCGTAATGCGTCGTCGTGCAGACTCCTATGTGAATGCAACTCAAATACTCAAAGTCGCTGGAGTAGACAAAGGCCGTCGCACGAAAATCTTAGAAAAGGAGGTCCTGCCGGGCAAGCATGAGATTGTGCAGGGAGGTTACGGAAAATATCAAGGAACTTGGTTAGTATTCCTTCTGTTTTTCCTTCGTCTGGAGACAATACGGCAACACGAAGTTGCCGTACAAATGACCTCTCGATCCGATTGTAATCTCGGGGGAACATATGACCCAATCAATTGTCTCTTAGATCTGAGGTCATAGGCTATCGATTTTAAAGATGCTTCGAAACATTTCTCTTTTTACCACCATACACTGCATCCGTGTCGTCGTAAATGCTGACGTATACGCAGGATTCCTCTTGAGCGCGGTCGAGAGCTCGCGTTGCAGTACGGAATCGCGCCGCTCTTATCGCCGCTCTTTGATTTCACGCCAACCCAGCAGGGCATGGGAGGCCTTCCAACATCATTACCTGGTCTCCCTGGACTAACCGGTGGACGTCCGTTATCCGCTTCTTCCTCGTATCCAAATCTCAGTACGTCCAACTCGCATGCCTTCTCAAAATCTCCTAGTCAAATTGGTCCAGCTCCCATTATGCCGGGTTCCGCCTTACGGCTTCTGAACCAAGGTCGTGCCCAGGGCTTGTTCACTCCCTCCACCTCATCCTTACTGGCTCGGTCAGGTCTTACGGGTAACTCGAATAACAGCTATTTACCAGGTCTCATACCGGGGTATCCGCCCTCTCAACCTATGTCGGCCAACAATACGCCAAAACCTGATACATCACTGAAGCGAACTCGGACCGACAGCGATATTGATATTTATGCGTCCGGGGACGCACAGGCTAGGGACAAAGCAACATCCTCTGACTCGCAGATACAAGTGCTCGATTTTACCTTGGAAGACATACCTCGACCTTCGACTTCTGCGCCTCCCGACGTAAGAACCAATGGAAACGACGATCCATCTCCCTCAAAACGAGCTCGAACAGATCCGCCGCCGCCAAGTACACAACTGGAACTCAATTCGCAAATACAGGCCGCAATTCAGTCTATGAGCCAGTCGAGAGCCTTTTCATCGACCCCTCAGCCACATACGAATGGCCTTTTGCGCGCCGATAGTAGTCCCTCGGTTATGTCTGTATCTCGGGCAATCAATGGAGCCACCGCAAGCAACACCATTCGTCTCTCTACAAGGCCCCCTTATCCCCGAAATGTAGACAAGACAGAACCATTGAAAAACCCAAGGCGGAGCGCAATCATGACCGCAATCTGCCAAGGAGATAATTCGAGTAATGTATTGGATCTGATTAAAGACGCTTCAGCTGGTCCGCAAGAACAAGTGGTTGGGCAAGCAATCGATGTAGATTTAATCATTGACGATTTAGGCCATACCCCACTTCACCTTGCTGCTTCTCTCGCTCATCTTGAAACAGTTCGATCTTTAGTAACGAATGGAGCGGACATTCATCGCGGTAACTACCAAGGCGAAACTCCTCTTATGCGGGCTGTTTTATCAACCCATAATTACGACACTCAAACTTTCCCTAGCCTCCTCGAAATTCTGCATCCTTCAATACGGACTATTGATACCGCAAAGCGCACTGTCCTTCATCATGCCGTCTTGACAGCAGGAGTTAAAGGACGGGCTCCACTTGCACGATATTACCTTGAAGGAACTCTGAGTTGGATCGCAGAGCATGAGAATGCGGACTTCCGAAGTGTCGTTGATCTTCAAGACGAACATGGCGATACGGCATTGAATATTGCTGCTCGTGTAGGTAACAAAGGACTTGTGCGAACTCTCTTGGATGTTGGTGCAAATCGATTATTGCCTAACAAACTTGGTTTGCGACCCGGTGATTTCGGTGTGGAACCCGAAGTGAGTAAATCTTGAAATACATGTGACATGTACTAAACAACTATGCAGCTGTCATCCGGTCCCAAAGCCGAGGATTTAATATCCGCTTTACGAACAAGCCCTTCAGCGCCTGTGCAGAAAAGCCAAGATGTCATTGCTGGTGAGTCCTTTGCATTTCTTCTGACCTACCGAGCTGTACTAATTGTATTAATTGTCCAGATCTTACGGCTATGATCCAAAGCCTGAGTACAGAGTTCTCGGCCGAGATCAAATCAAAACAAGATGCTTTCGACGTTACAAATGCTCATGTTCGCGCCGCCACTCGAGAACTCGCTGAACAACGAAAACAAATTGATTTCTGGAACCAAAGACGAGCCGAACTCGATCAGGTGATGCAGCGTGTACGAAATATAGAAAAGGCTTTGAAAGTCGAAGATAACGTGGATTGGACTGGGCGAACGGAGGCTGATGGATCGCCGACTGTCCCTGGAACACATCCTGCATTTGTCTTTAGAGGACCTCAGTCGATCATGACGCACATCGGTGCCGTCGACTTACCGCCTGGTGCAGAAGTGGACCCGCTTTTACCTGCGTCGGATTCTCTAACAAGCCTTATCAAATTACGGCGGATGAAGATGTACCAGGATCGGATAGGTAAACTCATGAAGGATCGGTTACAGAGTATGCAGGGTGCTAGTGCTGAGAAGGAATACCAGAGCAAGAGGATAGTTGCCTTATGTACAGGGATTCCAATCGACAAAGTTGAAGATGTAAGCACGACATTTTCTTCCATCGACCTCTGACATGTTGCTGAATATATTCTTGCAGATGCTTGACGACTTGCTTCTTGCGGTTGAGAGTGAATCACAAATAATTGATATTGGACGCGTTTCTGGCTTCATGCAGAAGGTGAATGAGACACGATAGTCGACTTCCCCTGATTGTTGTGCAGTTTTGACGGATATGCCTCTGTATTCATTAACCTCTCTGCTTTGCTCTTCCCTTGCTTTCCCATATCTGGCGTCCTATTTCATTCAGTGTCGACCATTAGTGCACTCAAGAACTCTCTGTATTACCAGTCATTTGTGCTTTTTATAACTGTTATGCACTGCCTTCAGGCGCGTACAATTGGAAGTTACGGTTATATGTGCCAGAGACGAGGTATTTGCCGTCGTTTGAAAGGTCGACGGACATGACTTTTCCGGCATCCGTGGTTAGTGTGCGTAATAGCTGCCAGTCGTCTGCGCTCCAGAGTTTTACGAGTCCATCGTACCCAGCAGTGGCGAAGTACAATCCACATCGGTATCGTTCTTCGTGCTCCTTCGATACGCCTGACTTGTCCGCGGAAACATCTGCATCGTCAATATCGTCGCCTTCATCTTTCATCTTGACATCTTGCACCCGGTCGACTGGGAGGTTGTTACCCCGGAAGAAACGGATATCAGAGACGTTTGATCGGTGTGCGGGGATGGTGTAGAGTGGTCTGAGTGAACGCATATCCCAGATTCGGACTGTGTCGTCGCCTGCTCCTGTAGCTATCTGATAGCCGTTTGGTGAGAATGCGATGGAGTAGATTCCTTGTACGTGTCCGTCAAGAACCATTGCTGTTCGACCTGTTCTGAGGTCCCATACTCTTCCAATTGCATCAAGTCCTCTATTGAGTAGACGAACGTTATCAGTGAAACTATTAGGGATACGAAGAGAAGATACGCTAACCCTGAAGCGATTAATGCACCGTCGTCTTGAAATTCAACTGAGTAAACTTCCTTGGAGTGTCCTTCCTGAAGTAGTAGTTCGATTTGCGTTGATACGTCCCATAATCTCCACGACGTATCGAAACTTGCACTTGCGACATAGTTTCCTGAAGGGTGGAAGGCTGTACGACAGACTCGACCTTCGTGTCCTTTTAGTATTGCTAAAGGTGCATCACTAGCGAGATTAAGGATTTATAATTGCTGCGACAGTGGAGTAAGATTTCACATACCTCGAAAGTGACCATAAATGTATGTTAAAGTCACCTGCACCAGTAACGAGGTTCACCGCATCAGCACTCTGCGAGAGGGTCGCTTGGGGATGCCAGGCCAATCCTCCAACTCTGTCTCCGTGGCCTAAGAGCATTTATTAGCCGGAATTCACAGTAAGTAGTGCTGCCTATACATGCCTCGTAATGTGCGAATAGTAGTACATTGCGGAATATTCCAGAGTTTTACACCTCCTGACCAACTACCAGTTGCAAGTATCTGGCTATCGGGAGAGAAGCGAACCATAGAAATCGGACGCTCATCACCAATTTGTGAGCCCATATTTGCAAACGTCTGGTAAAATTTGAACTCGACTGAGCAGCATATTGAAAGCAGCTACTCACTTTAATCTCGCCGAAGACTGTTTTGCGAATATCAATAAGCTGTCTCAAAGGCATCCTACTTTCAATGCGCTGCTGGGCGACTCGCTTTTGAGCTCTGCAACATGAACACAGAAATCAAAGAAACGTAAGCACCTCGTCCACTCAAGCCTATTGTAAGCGAAATTATGACCTAGGTATTGAGAACTCTGCTATTCGCCGTCGTGCTTCTAAAAGCTCAAATGATCCTGGGGTGTAGAACTCCTCGACCTGACATATGTTCTGTCACTCAATATCCGCATAACAACATTAATACTACGCACTGTCTCTTCTTCGTCTGATTCAGACTCGCTTTCAAGGTCTGGCAAGTCACCCCCACGGGCAACGCTTATTTGAGAAAGGACATATTTAAGTCGGTCTCGACGGTCGGCTGGCTATGCACGATAAGGAAACGTGTACACTTTCAAGATGCAATTAGAAGAGACATACTCGCTCGCCGAAGAGGGTTATTGGCTCTCCTATTTCTCGTAAACGCGCTCTAACACGCGCATCGTCCGTCGGGACGGCCATGCTCCTGGCCTTCTTTTTTCGTTCCAGTTCTTCAAGCAAGACCTGGTTTTCCATTCGAGCGCGGTCCCCATAGCCGCCCTCGTCGATAAGCGTTTCAAGTGTAAGGTCAGCCATGGTGCTACGCAGAGCTAGATACCAATTTCTTGAGGTAGAGCACGAAATTCAGCAGATGGCTGTATGAAAGATAGGCGCGTGATCCATATTTGGACGCGTTGAAACTGGCTCTCAAGTTCTGTGCGTGACACGTCAACTTCTCTCACAAACTCCCAACAACCCCGCCCAAAGGACCTTTTCCCCTCCTCGATGGAGACGCCCGTGGGCACTCGTCGGCGCAACGTCGCGTCGGGCGCGCACACCAATAGTTCCCGTTCCTCTCAAACCGACCCGGATGACCACTACGTCACAACTTACAGTCCAGTACGTTCGTTCCGAATTTGTCGGTTTCGCCAAGCTAACGTCTTTTCAAACAGCGTGGCAGCTTCCAACAGGCCACAGAATCAAAGAGAACAAATCTCCTGGTCAGCGGTGCACTGACATTAATCGCTTTCGCCACACGTTTCTACAAAATCAATAATCCAGATCAAGTTGTGTGAGTTGACACATTACTTAACCTGCTCATCTATTTGCTTACAGTCCGTTAGTTTCGATGAGGTCCATTTCGGCAAGTTCGCTGCTTACTACATTCGTGGCGAATACTACTTCGATGTGCACCCGCCATTTGCGAAGATGTTGCTAGGTGCCGCCGGATGGTTTGCTGGTTTTGACGGAAACTTCAACTTCGAAAATATTGGTGATAGCTACACGGAAAACTTCGTTCCTTACATTGGTCTGCGTGCTCTCCCTGCGACGCTGGGCGCTCTCACCGTTCCCCTTGTCTATGCAATCATGAAAGAGAGCGGATACTCTACCATCATCTCAGCTTTCTCTGCTATCCTTGTTTTGCTTGGTGCGTAGTATTATCTTTGCCTAGCTCATGCACTTACTCGTGACATGCTTGTTGCAGACAATGCGCATATTGCACAAGATCGTCTTATTCTCCTAGATGCTCAATTGATTTTCTTCTCCGTGCTGTCAATCTATACTTACATTCGTTTCCGGAAACTGCGTTATCAGTGAGTCGTTATTTCTGATGCATTGGGGTCGTATTGACCTTTTCATTCAGTGAATTTTCCGCAGAATGGTGGACATGGTTGGTAGCGACTGGTGTCAGCCTTGCATGTTGCTTGGGAAGCAAGATCAACGGTATTTTGATTTTCTTTACGATTGGCGCGGCGGTCCTTGTCGATCTTTGGGACCTTCTTGACATTAAGAAAGGTTACACCATGGTATGCGCTTTTCCTTCTAGCCAAGATAACTTTCATCACCTGCCTTAGGAACATTTCGCTCGCCACTTCATCGCACGAGCCATTGGTCTAATAGTCGTTCCCATCATCGTATATCTATCCTTCTTCTGGGCGCATTTCGCATTTCTACCCAAGTCTGGTCCCGGTGACACCTTCATGAGTCCCTCTTTCCAAGAGACCCTTATTGGCAACGAAATGTTATTGAATGCTCAAGGTGAGTACAGAGCTGAATATTCATTTCCAGCTGACCAAAGAATCATCTAGACATTCGCTACTACGACGTAGTCACAATGAAGCACAAAGATACGAAAGTATTCTTGCACTCGCACAAGGAGAGATATCCTCTCAAATATGATGATGGTCGCATCAGCTCGCAAGGTGGGTGCCGAAGTAAGCAGAGGATAAAGTCGGTTAGCTTATAGAAACCTCAGGTCAGCAGGTTACTGGTTATGCGCACAATGACACAAACAACCACTGGCAAATCATCCCAACGAAGGCGTTACCTGCAAGTGGACCTGGACGTAATGTACAGAATGGCGACGTTTTCCAACTTCTCCACGTCAATACGAACTCCCTACTTCTTACCCACGACGTTGCTTCTCCTCACATGCCCACAAATCAGGAGTTCACGACTTGGCCGGTCGACGACAATACCAGATACAATGATACGCTGTTTCAGCTGAGCATCATCGACGCAGGAGATGACGCGACGTGGAAGACCAAGTCAGGTTACTTTAGGCTAATCCACGTTCCGACACGCGTCTCAATGTGGACGCATAAGAAGCCTCTGCCGGACTGGGCGTTCAAGCAGCAGGAAATTAACGGCAACAAGAACGCCGTTGAGAAGACCGCGACGTGGTATGTAGACTCCTTAGTGGACGCCGAGGACGAAGAGGACTTTAAGGCCCGAACTGTCAAAGTCGAGGCTAAGCCACCGAAGAAACGGAATTTTTTCAAGAAATACGTTGAATTGCAACTCCTCATGCTTCAACACAATGCTGGCCTTACTGCGTCTCATCCCTATGCCAGCAACCCGATCAACTGGCCATTCCTTATCAGTGGAATTAGCTTCTGGACGGATAACAAGGACCAACGTCAAATCTATTTGATCGGAAATATCATCTCCTGGTGGATATGCACAATCTCGCTGTCGATATTCGTTGGTATTCTTGGCGCTGACTTATTAGCGAGGAGGAGGGGTATTGAGCCCATCCCAGAACGTAAGTCGATTTGATCTTTATATCCTGCTTATTCCCACTAATCTTCATTCACAGCCGTTCGTAACCGTCTCTGGAACAATGTCGGCCTGTTCTTCCTTGGCTGGATAACCCATTACTTCCCCTTCTTCCTGATGAATCGTCAATTATTCATTCATCACTACCTCCCGGCGCATGTCTTCTCGGCTCTCATTGCTGGTGCCGTTCTCAACTTCGTGATGTCTGAGTCGATCAACTATCCGGTCTCAGCGCCCGGACGTAAAACGCGTATGAGGCCGACTCAGTATTCTGACATTGGGCCGAAGGCACTTGTCGTCGTTGCTGCCGTCACCGTTGCAATGTCGTTAATGTTGGTTTTCCTCGCCCCTCTCACGTACGGTACACCAGGGTAAGTCCAATTATTGTCGTATCCTCCACATTGCCATACTCAATCGGATACACTTTTAAGACTTACGGGCGAGCAAGTCAACGCTAGAAGACTTCTCAGCACTTGGACGTTGCACTTTGCAGCGAAAAAGACAGATTTCAGCGTCTAGAAGAGGTTGGAGAACTAGTCGATACATGGCTTTATTATTTGCGATTAACGTAGCGATACCTCGAGCTTTAGTAACTTTATTGAATTCACCATTAAAGTGGATTCTCTCCAAAATACAGCATTTCTGCGACCTCATGCTTTAACCGTATTCGAGAGCCTGAGAAATGAGTGGCCGTATTTGGTATATGATTACATACGTAATGTGATGACAAGGGTTTGTCAATAAGTGTCTGTTGGTGTCACTGTCAGCTCGCTTCACTCTTCCCTTGCCTTGCCACTGTGCCCTATTGAACCGCCTATAGTCCAACATGTCAAGTCAGTCTGAAGAAGCTCTTAAGGAAGAGATTGCACGTTTATCAGGTAGTTCTTTTACACAATTCGGCGACCAAGTACTGCTAACAGTCGTCCAATATCAGGAGCAATCCAACGTCATAAGACAGGCAATCCCAGCGCTTCCTCGAGTCGAGGCAATGCCTATGTGAACCCGAATTACAAGCCACCATCAAGATCTGCATTCACATTCCGCCCAAATTTTGCAAGCCAAAATTCCACAGCTCCTGCAACACAAGTTCCTGTCCAACCACGGGAAGTGCTTATTAATGGAGTAGCATTTCAATCCTCAAATCGTAGCCTCGTCAGAAAAGATCGTGCGTAGCTGACAATTTGCATTGCACAGAGCGCTGGAGTCCCCTGTATCTCCTTAATAACATTCGTGGAATTTTTATAGTTGTCAAGCCACCTTCAGCTCCTAAACCACCCTCCAGACAGGGACGGCCACCTCGTCAAGCTTATGCAAGGAAGTACCCCGGAAGTCGCGCTCCGCAGCGCCCGTATAAGTCAAAAGCTTCACGCCGATTCCCGCAGAACAACAACATGACATTGGAGAATGGAAGGAAGCCTGTTCGGTCTGTCATTTGCTATTTTTATCTAGCCTACGGAATTTGATGGTTTTATAGAGTGGGACGAAAGACCAAGTCCATGAAGTATATCGACAAACAGTGTCCTCGGTTTTCTACTACTGGTGCGTGCTATTAGTTCATATAGTCATTGACGTCTTGTCGTTGTCTCTTCCCGAGCTAGTTAATCTAACTAATTCTAGGCGTATGTACGAAGGGCCGGACGTGTTCATACAAACACGATCCGTCCAAGATCGCTGTCTGTTGGCCTTTCTTGTCTGGAAGCTGTCCCAACACCACCGAATCCTGCCCACTGTCTCATGACCCAATTCCAGAACGGACACCACTCTGCGTCCATTTTGCAAATAATGGACGATGCAAGAATGGCGCTGACTGCCTCTTCCCCCATGTACGCGTTGGTCCTCGATCAGGCGTTTGCCGCGATTTCGCGGTACTCGGTTATTGTGACAAGGGTATCGACTGTGAACATCAACATGTTAGGGAATGTCCTGACTTTGCGGAGAAGGGCGAATGTCCTAATCCGCGCTGCAAGCTGCCACATGTTATTCGAGCGAATAGGCGAAGGGCGGATGCTGCAGTAACTGTAGCTCCTTCCGTCCCAGTAGAAAAGGTTTCCGAGCAATCGGAAACTGTTTATGGGGATAATGCTAACATTGGAGATGAGTACATTTCCTTAACTTTTCATGAAAGTGAAGAGAGCGAAGGGAACCATGATGATGATGATGACTCGGAGGAAGGTGAATCAGGCGAAGACGAAGATGCCGATGCCGATGCCGACGGCGATGAGGATGAAGAGAATGAGAATGATGCTGGCGATGAAGAGGACGTCGTGCAGGTGCACGTCTGACCTGTTATTTCCAGATTCGACTCCATTGTGTGAATACGACGTATATCTGACTGTGTATATAAATTATGGTCATGTCAATAAATCATCATTCCATTGATGCAATTTTCAATTTTTTGCTATATCCAGTGTGACCACAGCATATGGCGAGACGTATCCAAAATTCTCGCAAAATATATACATACATCACTGGTCTCCACAGATTCTTTCCTTCTACTTACCCAAGCATGATAATCCTTTTATATACTTTCCAAGATTGTCTTGACTCCCCAAGCACCCGGATCAGCTACTTTCTCTTTCTTCAAGAATTCGCTTCCGACATACGCACTCCGACCAGCCTTCGCCTCAAGGTCCTTCGTCGCTTCCGCAGCATCAGCAGCTTCCTTCACCGCCTTTGAAAAGTCATTAGAAGTCGAGAACGTCTGGACGAACGCCGCGAGTGGGTCAACGAGGGTACGCGAAGGCGGACGAGCGCGTGTGTAAGAGTAAAGGCGATTCAATGCGTAGTCGAGTGCTGAGGACCAGACGTTTGGTGTAACGCTAGAGACTTGAGATGTTGTAGCTGCTGCTGAGACGAGCCCCTGTGCGAGGGATGAGAAGAAGATGGAATATAGAGCGCCTGACGTCCCGCCCATTTGCTCTTCGGCTTGTTTTGCAATTGTGAGGATGGCGCCGATGGTGTCTGACCCAGTGATGGTTCCGTTATCGATTTCCTTGAGCACTCCTGTTCAACCGGAGAGGAGTAGGGCAGGGAAGGGTTATTTAGACATTTGATCCGAACTCGAAGCTAAGATTTAGAAGTATTGGATATTACTGACCTTCTGCACCCGCTTTGAGTGTCAATCCACAATCCCCATCTCCGGCAATGTTATCCATTTGAGTGATTTCCGGCTCTGCGGCTATAAGCGCCTTGCAAGCCTTGGAAATCGCGTTGACAAAGCCTTGCGAGTCTGCAGCACTGATCCTAGGGTAGCTTTTTGTTGCTTCACTTTGCTGGACAGGAGAAGGAGGTTGCTGTGATGACCACCTCCATCCTGGTACATCAGGTCTTTCGTCTAGGAGGGAAAGTATATCTGCCTTTGGTGGAGCGTTGGAGTCCGAGGCTGTAGGCAATAGAAGAAGTGTTAGCGAGAAGCCCGGCATGTTCAGGCTTGTCTAGAAGTCCGTTAGATAGCCCATTTTAACCAAACCAAGAAGAAAATCCTTACCATGAAGCTTCCAACCAATACCCGTTCAATCTTCGCCCTTCCGCCCAGGACTTGCACCGCTTCATTCGCAATACCAGACATCTCAAGCTCACTCAGTCCGCCTAGGTTGTTAACCATGAGTACGACTTCATCCGATCCGTCATTCCTGAATGGTAAGAATGAACGTTCGTTGTCCGAGGTCGACATGATGAGATCGAGTAACTGGACAATTAGTTTGTTCAAAGGCGGGACAGGGGATAGTCGAGTATGCCCAGGCTCGTTGTGGATGCCCATACCGATTTCGACTTCTGTTGCCGATAGATGTGACTTTGCGGCTTCTGTTCCTGGGACCTGGTAAGAATTTGAGATTATGGTCCACGTAAGTACCTACAAAATTGGATGGCAAAAGAGGACGACAGACATGACAGTGCTCGAGCCCAACGCCGACAGTACCTAACCTTGGAGCAAGCCAAGTCGCCATCTTATAGACCTCTTCGATACTCGCGCCACGGTGAGCAAGTGCACCAGCAATCTTGTAGACAATGACAGTCCCGGCGAGACCTCTGCACCCAAGCCCATGAGAATCTGCAAATAACTGACGTTACTAAATATAACGCACCTACGTCCTACGATTTTCCCCTGCGATCTCCCAACAGCAACATCATCTCCTACATTAACGAACTTAACATTATCGATCTTCTCTGGATGCGAAGCCGCATAATTCTCCTTCGCCAACCCGAAGTTCAGAACGTCACCCGTATAATTCCTTCACAGCACACAGCAAAATAGGGTGGTTATATGCGCTATGTTTCAGCTTCGATGAACTTGTATGAAATATGCGATTACGCGTACTTGACAATGATGAGGGTGCTGGTATGGTATGGTATGGTAATAGGAAGTTAGTGTTGGAGCTTAGAGTTGCTGAGACGTAATTAAATGCGCACCCTCGTTTATTGTCGACTAGCTCGATAGCCCGGCGGACTTGGTTTGCATTTGGGGATGCGAAGATGTTCCCGCAGACGGCGGCTTGTGTCCAAGGCTCGTGAATGCATTCACGAGTTCTTCCTAGCTCAGATATACTTACCTGTTAACATACCCTCGCCTGGCGGTGTACATGCATCAGATTCACGAGAAATATTAGCATATGTTAGTCGAACACGCACCCACGAAACCAGCATGTGAAGGTTCATGTCCCGAGCCTCCTCCACAAATCAAAGCGACCTTGCTATCATCTCGTTCAGCCTGGTAGACGACTTAAACACGGATTGCCCTCAGTGTGAGAGTTCAAATCTAATTAATTGATGACCGCGAACCTTTGTTCGCCGTATCCAACCTTACTTTCGGATTCGTCGCACACAGACCCTTGAGCGAGTCAACAACGAGCGTCGCAGGGGAGTTAAGAAGGTGCTTGTCAGACCCATTCATTGTGGTCTCGGTACAAGAAAGGGTGAGATGGATTGGCAGCCAGGGTTGAGCAGATGACTGTGCTTAAATATATATAAATATATATATGGCTTTTCCTTTGACCTTCATGTCGTGGATTTTTCCCACGGTATGAAGTAGGGGGGCTTTCATCCCGCAATGTGTCGGTCAACACAGTCCCAGCAATGCCTAGTCATAGGCAGCACACCCACAGGCTGTACTGACTTTCGGTACTAGTCTACCCCTTTGACAGACGCCCGATCGACTTCGATCGTGGCCGATGTCTCTTAACGTCCGACATGCACCCTTCTTTTTTCTCTTCAAGGGTTTGCATATTCTTTTTGTTTCGGCCTTTCTCTAGGAAGGAGGATTGTCTTGTGTACAGTTAGGTGCTTATAGGCTAGAGCTTTGAGATGTACCCTCAGGTCAGGCTGGGAGTTGGTGGGTAAGAAAGCGGGACTCGATTCCGTACCAGACTGGCTGTACCCCTTTCCTGGGCTGGGTTCTCTTAGACTTGATGTGATACGAGTTACCTCTCTTGCACATTTCCCTCTATACCCCTGTTTCTCTTTGTTTATTTTACTAGCTGTGCTCTCGGCGGTAATTGCGGTTTGTAGTAGCTGTAGGTGCGCATTACCAATATGACATATATGAATGGTTTACTTTACCCGCGTCGCGAATCGGGTAACTGTTTCCGATTTCGTCACTCTACTCTAGCATAGATCCTCGGGCCGTAATACAGAACGTCTATTTCCTAGTTGCACTCAGTGAACCTCCGTAATACTCCAGTTATTTCACTATCCACATCCACCAAGCTCGCCTCCTTGCGACCGATCTCCATGTACACCTCTCCTCGTATACCTGGCCCAGGCATGCGTTTTGCCAAATGCCAATCCTGTGGGCTTTGTCCCCTAGAATAAATTTCGTGTAAATCTGAATCTCTGGAGTGTGTAGTGAATAAGGGATATTTCATCGGAAGTAAACTTTAACGAACAGTAACAGTAGCTTCCTTCCTTCATGAAGATGCCATGACGTCGTAGTGAACGACGAACTCGTAGAAGTCAACTGATCGCTCGTTGCTATGACGTGCTGCGATTTTTGAAGCACACTCTGAACAGGCGATGATGAAAACGCGCTGGTACTAGAAATAGGTCAAGTTCTAGACACTACAAAGAAAAGACATTTCACTGTCACATACATCTTCTCCTGTTCGACTTCGACGATCTCCTTCAAGCGGTCCATGAGTTCTGCACACCTCTCAGACAAGTCTTGGCAGGTCACTTCGTCCAAAGTATCGTCTACCTTCTCCGGTGAAGGAACCAATGCTAACAGTATGTTGCCCCTCTGATTTTAAGGGTCAGATTGAGGTGTAACGATAGCGTTCTATTACTCACACAAAGGTATCTAACAAGTCTACGATGGGTATCCAAAGGATTTGAAACTGATAGATGAAGGTAGATCTCAGAGAAAACCTGAGGAGCGGCCTGATCCACGTCCGGCATTGAGTCATTTACAGCAGGCATCGCTTCTAGAGGCTCGTCATCTCGAGCGGGGATACTTGAAGTATGGTTGATAGAAGGTTCAAGGCCTGTGGAGTCCACATTCTGTGCAGTTGCATTCTTCACGTCCTCTGGAGGTGACTCAGCTGCTACCGAACTGCTTCCTTCAGGAGCTTCAGCAACCTGAGAGGTCGCCTCTGAAGATAAAGCATCTTCCAACGCCTGAGCATCAACGGGTGTCTCTGGCTGAGCTTGCAATGTGTCTGACATATCCAAGCTTTGGTCCTGACCACCCGACTGTCCATGGGTCTTCCCATCCTCAGTTTCGGCAGGAGTATTCTGAGACTTTGACCCAGAAGGTGATCCTTTAATGCCAAATGTCAAATAGCCTGGCCAGTTCCATTTCCGAACATCCATGTTCACGTTCATGTTAATCCCAGGCACACCCAGAAAAGCTTTACTGGGAGTCCGCGAATGGGTACGATTATTCACTTCAGGCTCTGTCGACAATTCCGGAGCCTGTGATGAGGAATCATCATTCGTGTCCTTACCTGGAGTCGTGGTCTGTTGACGAAGGGCGGAACGGTTTTCTAAGATCCGTAATAGATATCGAATCAATGCAGGGGGACATCGCAGTGGTGTTGACTTTGAAGTAACGATGCATGAGGAGATGAGTACGAGAGGAAAATAGTGTGGTGGTAATTTGTCCTCTAGAATATCCACTAGAGATGTTACTTGGTTGCTAAGTGGATGAATTCGGATACCTGCGATGAGTATGATTATTATAAACACGAGCCGAGAAAGAGATACCGCAGTGAGACGAGCTAACCAAGATAGTCCGGGAAAGAAATCGGTTTGCTGAGGTCCCAACTCCAGGCCCAAACTGTAAAGAAACGTTCCAATTGAATTTCTAGACCTTCTCTTCCTAAGTCGTTGAGGATCGACGTGAAGGTGCCGTGGGTAACCTTGCGACGATTAGGGTCAAAACTGACAGTGGAAATGCACAAAGATGCATATATGCTACCTTAAATGCTTCATATCCCAAAAGAAGCTGAGCATGCAGTGCAGCGTCATGAAGAGAAGCCTCGTTGTGGTCGTAGGACGGCTCCTTCTGCTTGCCCTTGCCCTTCTCGTCCTTTCGAGATATACGAGGGACCCTTTCGAGTTCAAACGACTGAATTTCCAGTTGGAAACAACATACAAGGGCAATAAAGTATCATACTAACGGCATTTATCCAGAAGTTGGGCTCGGGAGAGAGCATGACCATCTTCCTAGTCTGCGAGTGCACCGAATCACAGACAACCTGTGGCCCAAATATTCTGATGCATGTGCATTGTTATACGATGCGCAGGGAAAAGAAGAGCGCTGCTTACGTAGTGAAGTTTGCCAGTGCTTTGGCCAGGCCTACTTGACGCAAGACTTTGTCTTTAGACACGGCATGATTGTCGGCGGTGTAGAAGAGGACATGAGCGCGTTCCTCCGCGTCTTCGTCGTCTTGGTCTGGGTGGGAATCTTCAGGCGGTCTGAGAGACGGGTTGTAGATGACGAGATAAAGCAATCTAGGCGGGACTTTGTCCATGAAAGACACTGCAAGAGAGCAGTGTGGGTATGAAAGCAATGATGTGCAGAGTCACTGTAGTACGTAGCACGGGTCAAGTGTGGCGCGTGGGCCGAAAGCGGCAGGGGCCCTTTCTTACGCGTCAAGTCAAAACACCTGCATGCCCTTCTTCCCCGCTTGCATCCATCTCCTCCACTCAATGGACTCTTTACCCTCTCCCGCTCTCTCTGCTGGTAACTCCCCAGTCGCTTCCCCATCGACACCCGTCAATCTGGGGAGGAAACGCGCTCGCTCGAGTGACTCACAGGCGTCCTCTTCAAAACGCGCCTTGTCTGAGGATCCCTGCCTTTCTTCGACGCCGGACCCGCCTCCTCAGAGCAGCGCCTCCACACCTGCAATGATGGACGATGAAAGTGACTCAATCGATACATATATGCGTGAACAGGGAGAGCAGGACCTCCAGCGCATCTCGCTAGAAACTGTATCTGCCGCTCAACAACCACATTCGCCGTCTCCTTCCGAGAAGTTACAGTTCATTGAAAGAGTAAAGAACAGACCTATGATTATGGGAGAGACATGGTATATTGTCTCGCGTGCGTGGTATCGCAGGTGGGAGAGGGCCTGCAGGGGAGAAGTGACAAAGCAAGGCGCAATATTAGAAAATCAGATTGGTCCTGTGGATAACTCCAAGTTTTTCGAGGACGGCAAGTTCGACGCTTCTCAATCCATGATGGAAGGGATCGACTTCGAATTCGTTCCCTCAGAGGCGTGGAATGCTTTTGTTCAATGGTGCGTTGAGGCCTCCGTTTATGATATGCCGTACTGATACTGTCCCAGGTATGGCGAAACGCCCGATGTAATAGCACGGCAAGTTGTAACGAGGGGTCAAAACAATGAACCTTGTATCGAACTACGCCCTTTATGTGTACCTGTCTCTCGCTTAGTCTCAGACACTACTTCATCTTCGCACAATCCGCCACGGGAATTAACAATCTCAAGTCTTGCCAAGTTGTCAGATCTTTACACAAAGCTTCTTGATATCCTCGACCTCCCTCGCCAGACTCAGTTCCGAACCTGGGCCGTTTTTAATTTGACACTCAATGAAGTTTTTGTTACACTGCCCAACTTCTTAAAGGGCAATGCACTTCTACTACCGAACGATGAGGATCATATTAGCCAGACTATAGAGGAAGCCATTGTCGAACAATGCGACGGCTTCGTTGTGGAGCTTCTTGAGGACGGGAGGTGGCTTGTAGACGAGGTGAAGGTTCGGCAGCCAGGCGCTGTCACTCCAAACCCAGCCGAGGACACCGCACCAAGTTTCTCTTCAGGCCCGGATTTCTTCTCCAAATTCGAATCTGGTTCCTCGAAAAAGGCAGGAGGGACTGCTCTCGGCCCATCTCCCCCAATTTCAACGTCTTCCTACGGGAAAGGAAGAGCCGACAGGAAAGGAATCGTTCCCGGTACTATTGGCTTTTCGAACATGGGAAACACGTGTTTTATGAATTCGGCGCTTCAATGTCTTGTTCATACGCAAGAATTGGTCGAATACTTCCTCAGTAAGCTACATATTAGTTCAGTACTAGACAATTGCTGACAGACTATTAGCTCGCGTATACCAGGGTGAACTGAATCCCGATAACCCATTAGGAATGCAGGGTGCCATAGCAGAAGCCTTCGGTGTAGTTATGGATCGCGTTTGGCTACCCCAGAGCACAGTTTATGCACCACGAGAATTTAAAATGCAGCTCCAGCGCTTCGCACCGCAATTCTCAGGATATCAACAACATGATTCACAGGAGCTGGTTGCTTTTCTTCTTGACGGTCTACATGAGGATCTTAATCGAGTGCTAAAGAAGCCTTATGTGGAGAAGCCCGACTGGAACGGTGGAGGCGACAAAGAGTTGGTTGCATTGGCAAAAGAAAGTTGGGAAGGCTACAAGAAGCGTAACGATAGCGTGATTGTCGACTTGTTCCAAGGTCAATACCGGAGCACGCTTGTGTGTCCCGAGTGTAAAAGGGTAAGATAATCAATTTCATGCATTGTCCATTCTCTAATGTACTCGTTATCTGTCCAGGTGTCAATTACGTTTGATCCGTTCATGTACCTTACGCTGCCTTTGCCGGTGCAAAAGAAATGGACCCATCCTATTCTATACATACCGTGGGACGTTAGCAAGCCACATGTGAAGGTACCAGTGGAACTCAACCGAAACGCGTCCTTCAGAGAAGTGCGCCAGTTATTAAGCCGTTGGATGAATGCCGAACCTGATAACGTCAGTCTCTCGCGATTTAAATATGAATACTTGCCGCTGACCGTTTTATAGCTCTTGACATTAGAAACTTTCAGCAATCGATTCTATAAGTACCTAGATGACACTGTTCCCGTTGGAGACATGTCAGATGCCGATCATATCGTCTGTTTCGAATTGCCGTGCCACGCCCAGCAATCAAGAAACTGGAGTCCAAGCGCTGATCCAACAGAGGATCCAGTAATATTACCAGTTCATCTCTGTAAAGAGATTCCTTCTACATACAGCAGCTTCCAGCGACCTTCCAGTGGCTTTGCACATCCATTCATCGTCGTGCTGGATAAAGAACAAAATCGCGATCGTAAAAAGATCTACTCTGCTATCATAGAGCGCTTAGAGCGTTGGACAAAACATGCAAGAGATTTGTACCAATGGGAAGAAGTCGCTGCGACGGAAGTCAAAATCCTGGAGACACACTCAGAATGCTCGATTTCTGAAGTCAAGGAGAATGGGGACGTTGTCAGAATGGATGAGACAGAAGAGGACATCAGCGATGAAAAGTCGCGCATGTTCGTAGACGAATCGATTGAAGTAGCCACTGTCGAAAAGTCCATTGACCGTCTGGGTCCAAAGCCCGATCTATTCGAGATCCATATCCAGTCTGGCCATGATAAGCTGGGTGCAGGGAACGCATGGAGCTCAGGCAAATGGGAACAGTGGGAAGCTCGGAAAAATGCTGGCAAGGGCGACGATAACCCTCCTCTTCTTCGTCGAGGTGATGCATTGTATTGCGAATGGGATGACAATTTCCGTTCGTATTTCTTCGGTGACGATCCTCATCACGAGCATGCGCTTTGGCAAGATCGCCATTGGGGAGAGTTCATTCATCCAGAATTCAAAGAAATGCAGGAAGCCTCTGCCGCTCGAAGCAAGAAGTGTATCACGCTGAACGATTGCTTGGACGAGTTTACGAGGGAAGAGGAGCTCGGTGAGGAGGATCTCTGGTATTGTTCGAAATGCAAAAAGCACCAACCGGCAACGAAGAAATTCGACTTGTGGACGATCCCAGACATTCTCGTTGTACACCTCAAGCGCTTCAGCAATAGTCGCATTCTGCGTGACAAAATCGATGCCTTTGTTGACTTCCCCGTTGAAGGACTCGACCTTGAGGCGTTCAGCGGGGAGCGAGAAGTGGCCAAGCGACTCGCTCAAGAGGGGCACGACGTCAAAGCGCTGGGGGTATCGGACGCGGAGGAACCTTTACTTTACGACCTTTATGCCGTTGACGAACACATGGGTGGACTTGGTGGAGGCCATTATCGAGCTTATGCAAAAAATCACGAAACAGATAAGTGGTATCATTTTGACGATACACATGTCTCGGTAGCAGACCCGGCTGATGCTGTGGTGAGTAAACTCGTTTGACCTTCGGGACTAAAATACTGAATTTCTTCGCTCCATCCTAGAACCGGAGTGCCTATTTATTGTTTTACAAAAGACGTACCAGCCGCGCTATCGGGGGTGTCTCATACGAAAAAGTTGAAGCGGCTCGTCAAAAACTGTTATCTGCCGAAGAAGATGTCAAGGAGGATGTTCAATTACCAACACCCCCAGACGAGGAAGAAGGGCCGCACCTGAAGAATACACTGACGGGACTTCTCTCCCGTTCGGCTAACTACGGACGCGGGAGCTGGAACGAACCATTAGATGGCTACGAAAATTCACCATTTTCTTCTAGGGATGAGAACTCAGCGGAGGTCGAAAGCGATCTGGAAAATGGATCAGGATCGCCTTTTGAATATCAGTCGGATCCCCTTGCGCAAGCTACTCGTTCGTATGACTTCCCGAATCCAGGAAGTGCGACATCCTCCCCTACTTCTTCAAATGCAGCAGATGCAGGCGATGAGGGGACGCCGGATATGGACTTTACGGACCTGGACGAAGAACTTGCACAGGAGCAAGAGCAGGAACGACGAGGGCAAAAGTCAAATGACTCTGAAATACCCGTGAGCGGGAGCTCGCTTCATGACATTGACTATTAGAGTCTGTAATTACTCGTTGTCGCATCCAAAAGACTTTTCTCTAGATGCATCAAGAAGCCTGTATTTATATAACCTTCTGCTCTTTTGCAGTGTATTACATAATATTAATCACGTATGATAAATATGCATGATGTGATCAAATTTGTGGGAAACTAGCTATACAGCACTACCGTTTTCGTACAGCACTCACGAGATCGACTTCAACTCAACATCTACGGGCGGGCAGGTAACGCGGATAGCGACAAAGACCCATTCACAAACAAAAATGGTGCGTTGCAACACTATATCCCGTGCATTATAGCTTTTTAACTCCTTTACAGACGAAACGTACTCGCAAGGTCGGTGTTACTGGAAAGTACGGCACGGTCAGTAATCGACTCCATAATTTCTTCAGCAAATTGAAGAGGATATACTGAACTTTGCTGGATGAACGACGTCCATATAGCGTTACGGTGCCTCTCTGCGAAAGCAGGTTAAAAAGATGGAGATCACGCAGCATGCACGATACACATGCACGTTCTGTGGCAAGGTGCGTCGTCTCTGTTTCGCATGTTTTCTCTCGTTGGAGTGTACGATTTATTGACGTGTTGGCCGGTTTACAGGACTCTGTGAAGCGTACTGCTGTAGGAATCTGGGAGTGCCGTGCGTGCAGGAAAGTCATTGCTGGTGGTGCTTGGACTGTATCGACGACTGCAGCTGCAACTGTCAGAAGGTGCGATCAATAACTATTTTCAGACGAGAAATGTTCGTATTAACGGTTGTTTTGTTCTTACAGTACGATCCGTCGTCTGCGCGAGATTACAGAAGCTTAGAAGGTTATGGGTTACCTCTCCTTTATGTCCTGCAAGCTTTGTCACTTCCATAATTGTACAACTTATGTTGCTCTATGCCACGCCGCATGCACACCAAAATCAGATACGCAAGCTTCTTCTGAGTCGGACGTGACTGAAGTCTGCCACTATCAAGTCCAAGGGTTGCCACACGCAAGTTCAAGTAACTGAGATGTATACGTACTTCTTGGGTTTCACAGTGGTGATTTTATTGATTTTTTGCCTATGCACCCTGATCGTCTTGTATATGTCCATATATTAAAAAACGTTACAATATGCAAGTGCAGTCCTATCAACAAGCTATATATTCCTCCAATCTGGCGGTTTACTCCAAAGATCCAACTCAATCCCATGTCTGCTACAAGCCTCCTGCGCATCTGGACAAGGATGACTAACTGGCTCTCCATCCTCCTCAACAGGTGCTCGATAAAACGGTACCTCATAATTATAAACGACAATCCTTTTGAGGTTGTTCATCCGTTCGGTTCGTACGAGTTCAGGCAAATGTCTCTCCACAAGGTTCCACGGGCTCATCCACATATCAAACCAGCTGAAACACAGCTCTTCTGTTGTCGATGGAAGGATATCCAAGAACTCGGTAATCGGTGCTGTCTGTCCTTGAATGTGGAGTTTTCGTACAGATGAACAGGCTTGGAGAAGTGTTCGTGCTTGAGCTAGGTTGAACTCGACGAACCCGCCCTTGTTGATGAGGTGTAATGTGTGTAGAGTGGCTAGTGCCTCTTGTGCACCGGGATATGTCCTGAAGACCTCCGCCATGGTGAGAGTGCCGATTAAGGTTATATCGAGTGTCAGTTTTGTCGGCGCATCGACTTTGAGGGCCTGAAGTAGCCAGCCGACTCGGTTCAATTGCATGTCACCTGGTGATATGCATATTCTCAATTCATTGAGCTGTCGTCGGAGAGGTGGTCCGCCTGTTATGCCAGACGCAGCATGAAAGCTCCAGCCGCTGATCTCCAACGCCGTAAGGTTAGGCAGACGACGAAGAGCATCAGCAAGGTACGCAAAGTCGCAGCTCGGGTACCCATGCGCACAGTGCCACGAGAGACTTTCAAGGGTCTTGATATCGGAAATCACGGGTAACAGCAAGTCTTCACGTAGCCCGCTCTCCTTTAGTGTTAAAGACCTTAATCTCGGTAGACGTTTTAGTAGACTGCATAGATCCGTCTCCACGTCGCCGGGCCGAACAGGGCTTTCCGTACCTTCGAAACGGTAGCTATTATTCCATACATCGCCGAGTGCCACAACAAGTTCCCGAGTATGCGTCCCCGGAAGCGGGCTCCGGAGAAGTCGCAGAAGTGCAGATGGGGATCTTGCTACCATGCGTGCTGCGAGGCGTTGTTGACTTGGGATAGTCCATGAACGATGCACGAGCGCCATGTTGCGTAAACAGTCTCCTCTTTGACGCTCCATAGCGTCTACGAGAGGGATCTGGTATTGTAGCGGTTCGTCTACTAGGTCTGTATCCGTGGAGATAGCATCCAAGATTCGTTCCAGAACAGGGTATGGAACGTCAAAGCCAGGTTTTTCGTCTTCAGAGCCGCGTCCGATAGTGGACGTTATTGTCGACGGTGGGATGGTCTGTTCCCGTAATCTTCGCACATTACTCCGGTGCTTAGCAACCTCAAGGTCAATATCAGATGTATCCGTCACCGTCAGTTCGTCTAACTTGAATTCCGGATGATGCAAGATATCAAGGAATAAGTTAACCGTTGGTACTCCAAGCCCAGACTCGAGTCGTAAACGAGCGATGAGCGCATCAGCAGCGGTCGGGAATGGCGTGTACGTCCCAGAGCTAGGCTCATACGCAGAGAACAGATCTCTTGACTGGACTTGACTTTGAGAGCTCGACGAGCAAGAGGACCCTGAGTGTGCGCCGGAATGAGTATGAGAGGGCCTTCCGCTTCGGTACATCGTGCGAAGAGACCGTTACATGGTACGGAAACCACTGCAGATGTTGCCTATAAGTGAGGACTTCACGATACTTCCGGTCGGGGAAAACACAGCTATGTATTCCATTTGGCTGAGTGCCACCGGTCGTTGCACGCCACGCTATAGCTATGCTTCGGTGTAACGGGTAGGTATTACTTGAAAAGTACGCGAGTGTGGCGAGTTCAGCCGGCATCAAGACTATTTTCATGCTTAAAGAGGTCAAGTAGCGACAAGAAAAAGCCTAAGACGACTTGCGTGTCCGAAGCGCTGTATAATAGCAACATTGACGATGACATGCATATGGTGGATAAAGCGTGAGGACCGAAAGCGCGCTTCAACTTTGACTTTGAGTAAACAAGTCAATACAAGAGCAAGCACAGCAAAAATAAAAATAACAGAAGACAGCACTTTTACTTTTCATTGGGTTCGCATAAATACAACACTCTGCACATTAGCGTCTTTACTACTAAATGTCCAGGTTGATTTGACTTCTCCATGTTCTGAATCGCCGTGAGTTAAAACGTGGGAAATGTTATAGAATACAGCTGCTGTGGGTGGTATAAGGAGAGGACGAACACGAACTAACTGCAAGTCTACTCGGTTCAAATGCACTTGTCGTGTCTAACAAATATGAACAAGAAACGAAAACCAAAGGTAACCAAAGGGTTAACAGGTACTATGCCGCGCTATAAAGGAAAAGATTGTTCGTCGCAGCAATCTAAACATTCAATAATTCAGAATGTAATCCTTGACAGAAAGGAAAATGCGCTTACGGCGATCGTGTTTTCTCTAGGATGCCAGCTTCCATGCAGTATCTTTTTGTTGAAGTCAAGCGTCTCCAGATTCATCTGCTCCTTTAATCCGGGGCGTACCCCATTCTTCTGGGGCCCTCCCTTACCTAACCCCTGGACTCCCATCTTTTTCGCTTTGAAGGCCGATTTGTCCGCCTGTAAGACAATGTCGTTCGTCGTCTCCACATCAAATATCCGGAAGTAATTATGGTAAGAACCCGTCATCACGCTGCTGTCAAATGAAGTTCAAGGTGTTATCAAAAACACATGATGGTTGCGACTCACGAGCCATCCCCGCTGAACATGCATTCAAACTTGTCAAATATGCAGTCGTTTTCGTATAGATCGCAGAGCTTCCCTCGCAGATGGTCATGAATTTGGATCGTCTTCAAAGGTCGTGACTCCATGTTGACGTCCCAGATTTTCAATGAAAGATAGTCGCGGGAAAGGATGTACCGCCCATCGTGACTAAACTTGACGTCTGAGATAGAAGAAATGATTTCTGAAAAGAAAGATCGTGTTGACGGATCTTCTTCCTCTTCAAACACTAGCCGAATCTTTAGACAGAGTTTTTAATCGCACTGAGACAATACATACACTTGACATGTCGATCACAGAGTGCCGACTCTCGCATATCCGCCAGTTTTATGGTTCCCTTTGAGCTAGAGTACATGAACAAATTGCATTGAACCGGATGAAATTCCGCCGCAGTAATGACTTCTGTCAACTCCTCCATGTTTACTGGCTTGATATCCACGATGTCTAGAAGTAAAGACTGCCGTCACTTTACCTGAAAGAAGGACGAGGCTATATGCACGTACTGAAGCTTTGATCGCTGATGTTCAAGTTCCATAAATTGACTCGCAAGTCGTCAGCAGAGATGTATGTCTCTCCATCCGAATTTATGGATATTGAGTTGATATGGTATGCGTGCGCATTTGAGTACACTTTGCGAGGTACGGCTGTTACGATGTTGTCTTGTGCAGCCATACGAGGGAGTTTGAGGGCTGCGGGATTTAGAGGTGGCGCAACTTGTCGTTGCCCATCATGGTGGTTTGATTCAGCGACAACTTTCAGCGATCGCTCAAACACCTTCCAAAGCTTTATTGTCTTATCTAGGGGACAGTCAGTAAGATCCGAAGCGAAAGTGTTTTGAGAATACTAACCGTTCGTCGATAATAAGAAATGTGCAGAGTTTTGCCGCTTGCACCACTTGATCTTGTTTATCTTTTCTTCGATTTCGAGTGATTTTAGATAGTCGAACTCTGGCTCGTGCGATTGGAATTCGGTGTAAAATTTGTATTCACAGCCCTTTTTCTGTCGATGGGAAAGGTCGAGCGACAATCAGTCAGTCAACATGCCAAAGATGGCTTGCCACTAGCGTGGGGCCAGAAAGGGCTGAACTCACTGCCTCGTTGCGCTCAAAGAGAACGACTCGGCCACCCTTGTCGCCAGTTGCGAGATAATTCCCGGTTGAGTCAAACTCGACGGTGGAGATAATATCGGCTGGTAGAAATATTGCGAGTTAGATAAGGCGCATTAAAGGACAATTACGATATGAATGGTTCGCACCTTCAGTGATATCCTCAACTTCGCCCTTGTCGCCGAAGCATTGGGCAAACCTCCAGCCTCCTGAGCTAGATGCGTCGCCTTCCATCATGAGGGAATTCGGGAGTGAGAGATGAGAGACAGAATGCGACTTGAATACGGCGCTCGGAGTGAAGGGCGAAGGGCGTCAGAGAGGAATAAAGGGAAAAGCTGCCAGTGGACTCGGTGTGGGTGGATGGCAGCAGCACGTTCGTGGGACGGAAGTGGTCGCCCTACGAGAATATAAAGGCAGAGAGGGCCTAGGGCAGGGAGAGAGCAAGGGCGATGGCGGCAGCAAGTAAGGATCGTGAATGCAGGCCGGGGCGAGTGACGATTACTTATTTGGACACCTTGTGCCATCCAACTTTGCGTTTCATCATCTACAACCACAACATCCAACCATCCGCCGCCGCAATGCCCGTTGCACCCATCACTGGTACTCTCAGAAAACAATTTTTCACGACGCTTTCCCTTGCCCTCGGCCTGGGAACAGCTGCAGGTTATGGCTTCTGGTAAGCTACGCCTCTCACGTCACTCATATTTATTATTGTTCCTTACAACTTGGCTCAGGTATGGAGTCCACCTTCCGAGCGGTATGCCTCTCTCTAACGTAACTCACCCTACCTACAACTTTGCTTACTTTGATTGCGAATCTAGTCAAGCGCCAAGAGGAGTTCTACCTCAAATTGGAGAAGCAGCGAGCAGAGGATGCATGATGGATTCTGTCTGTTTTGTTTTAAGAAACACATCCTGTAATGGGCATAATAACGCATGTTGCCTGATCGAAGCCAACCAAGCTCTCATTTTCACCCTTGAACTTGTCGTCTTGTGCTCCCTGTTAGATTTATTGTCGACGTGACGCATATCTTCCTGTACGGTGCACCTTCAGTCCGTACACCTGTCGGGATGGATCGGCTTGATTCCGAGCTTACCTCAGCACACCAAACTACCCATTAAAATCATACTTAAATACGAGTGCATAATTACGGGGAAAGCATAAACAAGTGTCTATCCAGATGATTATAAAGAGCACCTCTATCGTCTACCCGTTACCCTGCTGTACTCCTCACAGCTTTCCAGTTTTTCCGCGTTGATGGCGCGTATTGCATCCCAATCCGAGCCCAGTCCCAAAAAGCCCCTGCAAAATCGGTCAAAATGATGTTAGTGTTCGTGCGCAGAAAACGTAAATAAGCAAATACATTTTGGCCTCTTTCCTGCGTTGCTGTCGCTCTTGGTCCCGTTGACAAAGCATATACACTTGATCTATATAATTAGCTTCCACGTTGCGCTCGAATCTATCAAGTAAGCTCGAACGACCATCCGATCTTGTTGATGCATCTTCGAGATCTTTCGCAATAGGATGTGCTGCAAACTCAGCTTGGTTGACGAAATATTTCACGTTCAGCCCTTCAGTTTCGCGCCCAGTGGTGAATCGTGATGACGGTGTGAACGAGTAACGAGGATCCGGCGTACGAGGTGAACTGAATAGGTTCGGAACAGCAGAAAGGAATGTGAAGAGGAATAGGATAATTAAAGGTGCCAGTTGAGCGAGCAACGTCCGAACAGGCATGTCGCCTTCTCGCTGCTGAGGTTGTGCTCTTCGCCCACCCATATGCACCCGAGTCGTTCGAAACCCACCGGGGCCGAAAGAAGCGGTGAAAACTAGATGTATGTGTTAGCGCTTAAGTTGTATATGGTTATTATCGATACACTCACCTCCGGGCCCACCAAATGGACTGCCACCCATCCCGCCACCACCCCCAAAGAACATGTTGAACAAATCTTCCGGACTGAGTTCGCCTTCAAACGAGCCTGCGCCAAAGGGTCCACCAGCAAACCCGGGCGAGCCTCCAGCTGCAGAAGACATGCCACCGAATCGTGACTCTGGATCAGACCCATACCGATCGTACGCTGCACGCTTTTCCTCATCTGATAACTATGTTCAAACCAAGAGACTGTAGACAAGCGAAGACTGGAACGTACCAGAGACGATCTGGAAGGCCTTCGAAACCACTAGGCATGGAGTCAGCACATTGTCACGACGATCAACATGAGATGATATTGCACGTACTTTTAAAGGCCTCATCGGCGCCAGGTGCATTGTTTTTGTCGGGATGTAATTGCAAAGCAAGCTATATATCATGTCAGAGCAAGAAGTGCATGGATATATCTCTGACGGGACCTTTCGATAAGCCTTCTTTACTTCTGTCTCCGTGCAGTCCCTCTTCAGCGACATTATCTCGTAGTATTCTGTGACCTTGCACGTGCGTATCCGTTTGACGATTGCTTCTTGCTCGGGAGTATAGTCCCTCTTCTCCTGTTTGCTCCCACCCACATTCCCATTCGGTATGGATTGAGATGACGAAGTCGATGCATCGGTGTTTGCATTCGCATGCCTGTGTCTCGTGCCAGAGGCGGACGGATGAGTTTCAGCAGAAGTGGTCGAGCCTGAAGGACCAGCCGAAGACGAGGTCTCCGGGGGCGCCTCACTCTCAAGGTCTGCGATGCGCTGCAGAAGCTTGGTTGCTTCAGGAGTCGGAAAGAGACTAGGCGGGTCACACTTTGTCAACGACCTTTGATTGCACAAGGCGTGGAAATGGACGTACCTCAGTGATTTTTCGGCAAACCGACGTGCGGCGGGGTAGTTTCCCGAGTTACAATGACGTTGGGAGATGGCGAGACATTTAAGAGCCTCATCTTTGTTGCTCTCCATTCGTATACAACGGGTACGGGCGTGGACAACGGGGGGGCTGAGCCTCAGACGAAGGCGACGTGGAACAGGAAGGGAATCTGAGCAGTCATGTGACACGGAGATCAGCAACGGGATTGATGACTACATAATCATACAGCATATTCACTCGACTTCCTCGTTCTCAGCTTCCTTCTTCTTACTACAACAAGCGTCCTTTGGGCCGCGCCTGAAGGGTCATTTGGCTCTTGCGCTCTTCCCATAATGGAAGCAGAGCCAGCCGAGCTCATTGAGTTCAGGCAGAAATGGAAGGAAGAGGTCCGACAGAGGACTTCTAATTCCAGTTCACACAAATCCGTCGACAAGTCAGAGCCATGCTCACCAACTCGACCAACATCGAAGACTTCTGAGGAAAGTAAAATCTCTACCAAACCATACGCGAGTCCGTCATCTGCTGTCACCCATCATTCTCATGGTTCAACTCACTTTTCCAAGTCCTTGTCATCGGCAGTGGCGACCTACCGTCTTGCCGTACTACGCGAGCAGGCCGGAGTACTAGACGAAGCTTTACGACTTTACCGTAATGCATTTAGACTCGACTCGAACGTCGATAAAGCCTATCTCAAGGAAGAACAGCGTCTAGAAGCGGCGGCACATTCAAAGGACAGCTCACACTCCTTAAAGCAGCAAGAAGGAGCTTCTCACGTCGATGGTATCGAGGCTGTCCCATTGAAGGAGAGTTCCAAGACTGTGGTAGCGCCACAAAAGCGTCTTGAGACTGAGACGCTGACACGCTTGGTCTCAACGTTTCCACCCGACCTGTCATTTGCGCCAATGGACGAAAGCGGAGACGTTCTGCTCAGACGGGTTCCGGATGAAGTTATTGTTCTCATTCTCATGACAATGGACCCACTCTCCATAGAGAGATTCGCCATGCTTGATCGCAAAGCTAGGGTTCTCTCTTTGGACTCTGCTATTTGGAGGTATGTATGTCTGTGAGCTGAACTCCGTCTACAATCAGTTCTAACCGCGATATGCTTAATCAATGACAAGATTTCTTGTGCAGAGGACATACTTCCCGCCTCAGGTTCCTCCAGATACAACCATATATACCTTGGCGGAGCAATACAAGTTTGATTATCGACGACTTTTCATTGAACACCCGCGTCTCAGGTTAGATGGAGTCTACATAGCTGTCTGTCACTACGTGTAAGTCCACATTTCAGTTGAATTAAACTTGCGAATTCTCATTGGGTACAGACGCCCGGGAGTGAACAGTGACAATGTATGGGTAAATGTGAGTATGTTATCTCTGAACGGTCAAATTACCATCTAAACTTAGAATAGGTTAGCCATCTCATTACGTACCATAGATATCTGTACGTATTCAGCTCATCGCTTTTTGGGTACTCCTCTTCTAAGATCAATATAGCCGATTCCTCGCGGATGGCACTGTGATTTCCCTCCTAGCGAATGAGGATGTGGAACCCCAAACCATTGTACCTTTGCTTAAATCTACTCTTCGTATGAAGGTGCGGACAGGAAAAAATATCATCCTTTGTTGGTCCGCTAATCGTAATTTTATTTAGGGCCTGTTTATCGGTAATTGGACTCTGGAGGGAACCACAATCTGCATTCGTGATCTCATGGATCCAACCGGAGACAATGCACGATACACTTTCCAAATGACGTTGCATCTTCGATCTAGGCCTCTAGGAAGGTACGACAGTCATATTTAGCCAGCGTAGAGATTTGGTCTGATCATAGTTGTAGATGGAATAGACTGGATTTAACTGGATATGAATCCATTAACGTTGAGACTGAGGAAGCGGTACCGTTTGTTCTAAAGCACGAGCGGCCGTTCTGGTTCTCTAAGGTCCGATCATATGCTGTGTAGTTGGTATATGTATACGTGAATGCAGCTATACAGCTGGACATGTCTGTTCGTTATTGTTGAAGTGGGCTATGATTGCGTCTGTTGATACTCTTTCCGTTATGATATTATCAATCCAGGACTTGATGCGACGATTACTTTAACTACCCAGAAGTGCAAATTAATGTAAGAACTATCAAATTCATCTCTCATTATGGCGGCTACATTTACTGCTAAGAAATGAACCTGAAACAAGCTCAACTTTGGTGCAAAGTGCTGTAGATGACTAGATATATGTAGATATGCACTTTCTCCTTTTAAGTACACATTTTTCTTATAGAAGAAGTCATAATAAAATGCATGATATTTTGCAACAGTGAATATATACAAGGAAACTTGACCCTCGTTACACGTTATCTGTGGAAATGCAACTTAAGGCCATCACCGTTATAGTGCATCCCTCCAAATAGTTACAGTATTTTATTTTATTTCTTGTGTGTTTAGAATCGGCTATCAACAAAGATGTCAAATTGCCAATTTCAGAAATGTCGTGACGATCGGCACGTGAGGAACTCGGCACACTCGAATTTAAAGCCAATTAACATTGTTCCGCCATAACGGTTACAGTTGCTGATACTATTTCTTCATGGACGGCTTTGACGACTTGTTATCATCTTCCTCACATGCATTCGGTGATAATCCGTTTGCGAATCCATTTGAGAAGCCACGATCAAGCTCACCCGATCCTTGGGCATCGTTCGGCCAAACGCAGCAGACGCACGAAGAGTATTCTGCACACTTTGAGGAAGACAGGTTTGAGGCCACCAGTGGAGGCGCAGAGCCTTTGGATATTACGAAGGCACATGAAGACGAGGTCAAGGAACATAAAGATGTGCAAGAGGAACACGATGCGGGTCCTCTTACTATAGAGGAGGATGTCCATGACAGTACAAGTTTGCAGAGTCCGGGCTTTCGAGAGAGCATAGCAGTAGATGATGTCCCAACACCAGAGTCGCCCAAATCATCAGCTTCAGATGCACACTCGCCTGTCACCGAAGAACCTACAACAGCTGCGGAGTCGTCGCCTCGCAGTAGAACCCCGACAATTCAATCGCCACCTTCGGCCAGTATCGCAGACCACTCCCAGGAAAACCAATCAACTCCCCCTATCCCTCCCCCTTTAACAAATCGTTTTGTCTCTCCACTGGACTATCCTAGCCTCGAAGCGTCTCACTCGTTCGCAAGCCTCGCCCTTGGGGGAGAGAGCGCTGGGGGTTGGCAAGATTCGGAAGCGGAGTACAGCCGTTCCGTGACGGATACCTCAGAGGATGTAAAGCAGAGTCCAGTTGAGACTGCGAGCTCCTTGAACGAATCTACAGAGGATGAGGTGTGTGTATTTGTAACAGCTTTTTAATTAGTATTGTCGATTAATGAGATTTTTGTGATTTTGCGCATCTATTGAAGCCTCAAGTAAAGAAAGTTCTTGGATCACAGCGGCTCTTCTCTATTAGAGTCGAAGATCCACAGAAAGTAGGGGATCCTATTAGGCCGTATATCTTGTATACTGTTCACACCGAGGTACGTTATTGTAATCCGTCAAAACATACATCCGTCTTAACGAGAAGTGTAACACAGACCACCTCGCCGCTCTTCACCAAACCCTCTTTTTCCGTGTTAAGACGCTATTCTGACTTTCTCTGGTTATACGAAACGCTGTCGTTGAACAACCCCGGGGTAATCGTCCCGCCCGTCCCAGAGAAGAGCTCCTTCGGTAGATTTGCCAATCTCTTCGTCCAACAACGACGATTAGCGCTGGAGATATGTATCCGAAAGATCGCTAACCATCCTGTTTTGGCAAAGGACCCGGACTTGAAGCTATTCTTGGAGAGTGATAATTTCGCGCTTGAGGTAAATTCACCTGATGTAACCTTTCGTATTCGAGGTTGATGACTGGCGCGACAGATCAAACATAGGAAAACCGAGATCGCGCAGGAGCGTGGAGGGATTATGTCTAGCATCGGTCAGACGATATCGGGATCACGATTCGTCGAAACAGATGATGTGAGGTTGCACCATCAACCCTTGTCCAACCTATTAACGTATTCCTTAGTGGTTTGAGAGAAAGAAGGCCTATCTTGACGGCTTAGAATCCCAACTTAGGGGATTGGTGAAATCAATCGATTCCGTTTCAAAGCAGCGTGAAGGTGTGGCATCACCCGAGTGTTCCTTGTCCTTTGGAATTATTCTCACAGTTCTATTCCAACCAGATTTAGCCATTGCCACAGGCGAATTTGCTATCGCCGTCCGAGAGCTATCAGAGTCTGACCTCAGCAAACAGCTTTGCCATTCTCTTTCCGTCTTGTCTGAAGCTGAGAGGAAGGCTCAAGATCTTCAACATGTACAGGCTCAGGAGGATACTATGACTTTCATGACTACAGGTCTGTCTTGATATCTCCAGAGCATTCATAGGATTCATGACCTCATAATATTGTTCAGCCGAAGAGTATGCCCGTGTTATCAATTCAGTACGGGTAGGGACATGTTCAGCATGTTTTGCGTTTCGTATGACTTATGTTCTCACTTATTCAGATGGCCTTCAACTCCCGCGCGCGTTGCCACTCACAATGGCAACATGCGGAAAGCGAGCTGCGTCGAGTCAAACAAGCACACGAGAAGGCGCGTAGTCAAGGTCGTATTCCGCAGGAACGGATGAGCCATGCTCTGGCTCAGGTTGCAGAAGTTCGTCTCATTTATTTTAAGCGTCTTCTTCGTACTTACTGGTATTGGATGTTCAGGCAGAAAGAAAGGCTCTCGACGCGAAGCACGATTTTGAACGCTGTGGGAAACTTCTGAAAGTTGAATTGGGGCGGTTTGAAGAAGAGCGGATAGTTGATTTCAAGAAAGCTATGGAAGCGTTCCTTGAAGGGATGATACAACGACAAAAAGAGGTCAGTTCGGGTGCTGAGTCCTGCATTATCCATGGTACTCATACGGTCAATGGTGTAGTTAATTGTTGCGTGGGAGGAGTATCAAGAACTTCTCTTAAAGAAAGTCAACTCGAAGCCACCTGCGGCAAACTCTCAGGAGATCGCTGGAAATGCGTAATGATACTGCCCAGAAAGTGATGGCACTTTGTCAATCTGAAGAACCACTGCAGAAATAGATTGAACGTAAGGTTGAAGCCGGTCGTCAGGCGCATCCAATTGCGGACACGACTCAACATATTATGTTACAGACACTGGAATGTGTAGATTTATTCAATGACATTGTATTCCTCATGTACAGTCCAAGTATGTAATAATAAGTAAAGCCACCAAGCCCCAATCTCCTACATGCTCCTTAACGTCCTTGGGTCAAGATACCTATCTACTCCCAAAACTTTGGCATTTTCACCTGCGGTTCCCCAGTACCAATTTCCAAGAAATCGGAAGGCCGTTCTCTTTTATTACCACGACGTCTAATGTTAGCTGGTAATCGCTGATAAGCAGAATCTAGACCTGGTTGCTGCTGCTGTGGGTTAGGGAAAGGTACGACAGGTGCAGGCTGCCATGCGTTTTGTTGTTGAAATCCTTGCGCTGCAGCGTTAGCGGCTTCCTGCTGCGCTGCTACGGCGGCTGACATGTCTGCTGCCAACGCCGCGAAGGCCTGTGCCTGCTGTAACTCCATTTGGGTTTGCTGGAGTTGACGAGCGGTTGATTGACGGACTGCAGGAGGCAGTGATGGGTTCTGCAACATGGTGGAAAGTTGAGTTACTTGACCTTGGAGTTGGGGGATGGTCTCGTTGACGAGTTGGGAGATGTCAAAGTTGGCTCCGGGTTGTTCATCGAAATGTATGTCGTCGTCATTCTCCGCTGCGTTTTCATCTTTCGACTCCTAGGCAATTTGGTCAGATACAACTAGTTATCATATTTCAAAATCGCTCTATCCTCACCTCCTTATTCTCCGCCGCTTTCAGAGCAGCAGCCTGTGCCTCATTATTCTCCTTAATCACCCTGTCAATATAATCTCCCACTCTCGTTCGCATTGGCTTGTCAACAAGAAGACTATCCAGCGAGGGAATCTTTTTCGAGCATTTCGGACAGATAAAATCGTTCTCAAGTAAATAAGAATGTATACATTCTTCGCAGTAAATTGTACCACAGCAAGGTGTCTTTGCAGCTTCCAAGAATAGTTTGCCATCTATGGGACATGCGAGGGCGGTGTCTGTGGGTGGTCTCTCGCGAACTTCGGCGGGTGTCATGCTTTTTAACCGGGCGACTTGCTTTTGCCATGATGCGCTAGTAGATAGATAATACCAATGAGTTTCAGCGTGAAGGAGAAATAGGATTTAGCGCACAGATCTGGTTGGGCAACCACATAACCACCTTCAGGCGTGACCATGACTCCAGGAGCGAGCTTGCCCTCCGACGGTGAGTCGACAGCTTTGAGAAAGCTGCGCGGGATACCGGTTGTTCGCTTGATTCGTGGCCTGTTGTCGTAATCCTTGTTATCATTCGTTGGACAATCATGTATCCAATGCCCTTGGAGACAATTCAGAATGACTGGAACAATGTTTCGTATGACATAGAACTCACCTTTTTGCCCGCAACGGTAACATACGTAACTCGGCGGGAGTGGACGGTCTGATTGATGATACGATTGACGGCTAACGAAGGTCTTAGCACCACGTCCTATCCCTCTGCTATTATATACGGGAACAGCACTAGAATAATCCATCCAGCAGGCAAAACAAAAACAATTTTTATTACGATCGCAATCAACACAAATGACAAAGCTAAAACTGACTGCGACATCTTCTCCTGTGTCTCTTCCCAAACATTCGTCTGCGCCTTAAACATGGCAGCCATCGCTGCCGCCTCGTCATTTTCGGCGGACGACCCAAGTGGCTGCGGGGTCTTTCAAAAAGTCAACTCAGCCCAAGTATGATCATAAGTCTACATACCGAAGCCCGGGCGTCCGACGGCTCCTCCTTGCCGTCGAAACGAGCAGAAATTGCGCCTGTACCGACTCGAGCTTTTATTAGATTCGCTCCTGTCTGTTTATCTCTACCAGCTCCGTTTTCGGCGGGTGGAGTGGCCGTAGATAAACCACCAGTAATGTACAGTATACCTCTACCCTTTCCGGGTTTCGCGGCGGGGACACGTTTTGCAACAACAGACGAAGACCGAGGGATTACATGAGTGTCATCGTTGTATTCTGTCAAGAAATATGAGAAGTAGCCCTGTCAGGCCCGTGAACATGCGTGTTGAAAAGCTGATCCGACCTTGGTCATTACTTGGATCAAATAGCAATAGATCAAAGTCATTGGATTTGAGATTGTTGGCTAGAATTATTTCCTTCTTGAGGTCGAAAACGGAGATTCCAGTGCCGTCAAATGAAATCTTCGACCCTTCTCTTTGTGCCTTAAACTTGTAGTAGACAAACGATGCCATGGCAGTAATGGCGCACGAGACAAATACTGGGCTTCTGGCTTGATTGCGAGGGTATTAGCAATATCGCTTGGTGCTAATGCGTCGCCCTCGTCGACGTTCAGTACAGAGTCGTCATCGCCTGTGGATGATCGTCGGGGTCATGTGATGAGATCACGTGTACAGTTCACGTCGCGCCTGGTCGCGTCGGCTCTCCACTTTCGAGAAGGCAAAAACAACCACGCTGACCGTCCACATATCATTCCTGGCCTCCTTTACACTTAGCACTGGCTGGCCATGGCGTTGCAACTGGAAACCCCTTCTCGTATATGGAGGCGTATAAAGGAAGACGAAGCTCAGGAAGCTGATATGCCCTCGCTACCTTCGCTCCCTGGACTCGACGATTCCGCGATACCAGAAGGCGATATCCTGTCACTATCACCGACGTCCAGCGCACACGATCCCCATTACCCTCCGCCCGATAACCAACAAATCGCGCAAGAATTGCCAAGAAGCGTGGTGCGCGCAGACATTTTATATGCAAACGTACTCCAGAAAGGATCGTCTCCTGCTGCAAATCCGGCACCTTCGCATATGGACTTCACCGCGAACGAACAAGGCCACTTGTCTTCCCTTATGTCTGAGATGCTGCAGCAAAACCGGTACAGCAATGCAGACAGCGACAGTCATCTTACTGGGACAAGCGCTGTAAATGAACACCTTGATAGTGGAGCTCTTTCTGGATCATATTTCAAACGAGATTCTGGAGAAGTAACTGAACTTCCTTCTCCATCGAATTTGCATTTATCGGCTAGCAACATAACCTCATCCTCTCCGATGGACGGTACTTCGATCGTAGACCAAGATGACGCTCCAACGGTTCAGCCGCTCCGCCCCATGCCCCCTAGTAGCAGCGGACCTTTGAAAGATGTACGTCTCCTTTCCGCCTTCATTCTATCGTGTCAATTCTTGCGCATACGTTAATCACTTATGATGAATGGCTTACGTAGATTCAAAATACGTATGATTTCAAAGATGTTGCAATTCGTCAGTCCCATGTTGGTGTTCGAAGATCACCGTCTTCGTTGCCACCTTCATCAGATCCTCCAAGCTTGTCCATCTCTAACTCTCTTAATTGGGACAATGAGCAGAGTTCTGAAAGCGTAACTCAAAAGCCAGCCGCCGATATTCGTGCTGTACAAGTTGCAGACAAGGATGTGCAACAAGTCAATACGAACGAGCTTACGACAACTACGTACGAACATCACAGTGCCAAAGAATCCGAGTCCAGAGAGCCGACTTTCTCCTCGATTGAGGCAGAGACAATGAATGCATCCGGAAATACGACTGTTCAATTGCCTCGGGCCCTAGCTGTTCGTCCAGGCCTTTTGACACCGGCTCCAGGCGGCCCATTAAATGCGGGAAACCGCCAGCCTGACCAGTACGCAGAGGTGCACCAAACTCAGACTGAAATTGATGATCTAGCGACACCGCTACCTCGCAGAAGGTCGTTTCTGCTCAGCATCGTCAATTCCTCCTCTCGGCCGCGTCTCGCAGTCCCAACACCACATCCCCGTGTCCGTCTTTCGCTGGCTGACAGCGAAGCTGATCCCACACCTGGTCCCTCTCGTCCCCATGTTCAAAGAGGAAGAGCCAGACTAAGCCATCCTTTGTCCCAAGTCACTACATTTGCCCCGTGGACACCTCAAAATCCCGTATCCTATGAGACGGACGGAAACGACAGTCCCGACGGAGCAGATGGAAAGTCATACGTATCCACTGCCTCCTCGCATGACCTTACTGTCCATCACCGGGCAAATGCGTCTTTTGATCCCTTGACCGGTCCTCAGGGTGTTGGCCGATTTAATGCGGGCAAACTCAACACATACTTGCATGGCTTAAATAGGCGCCTCCAGGAAGAGAATGAGATCCTCGTAAATAAGATCAGGAGCCAGCAGTTGGAACTCGAAATGATGCACGATCAGACACGACACCGAGAACTAAGCGGAGTCGTAGAGGATGAGGCTGCGGAACGATGGATGCTTGAGAAAGACGAACTGGAACGAAAACTGGAGGAACTGGGGGAGAAACTCGCAGTTAGAGATAAAGAGCTCGCAGACGAGCGAAACGAGAGGATGCGCGATAAAGAGAGGTGGAAACAGAGGATGGCTGACGTCGAAAATGGAGTTGAACAGATTGTTTTCGATCTGGAAAAGCGTGCACAGGACGCAGAGACCAAGGCGGCAGCATTTCAAGGTGTCGAACTGCAGCTCCAAGATACCCAAGCAAAGCTTAACGGCGCAAATATGGAATGTCAGCGTCTTAAGCGACGTGTGGAAGAGGCTGAGCAGCTCGCGGCTGTTAACAAGGCTGTCGGGTCCAGTCTTGTCTCCACGGATGACACGTCCGTGAAGCTTGAACAGGCCCAACAATTGCTCATTCACCAATTGGAAGCCAAGGAAAGAGCGCTTACGAGTCTGGAGGCATCGATGTCGGACAAGGAGAAGGAGGTAACCTCACTCAGAAACATAATCCGAGATCTCGAATCCAGCCTTCGTGTATCAAGGGAAACAATCGAGACGCATCAGCAAGACGCAAAAGACCTTCGCAAAGAACAAAGGGACCTTAAGGACGATTTGCGATCTGCACAGTCGACGATTGATAGACTCAAAGCAGATTCAAACCAAGCTCGAAGCTTTGAAATGCGACTATCTGAAGTTCAGGACAAGTTTACAGAGTGCAAAGAGACTTTGGAGATCGCAAATGAGCGACTTGCAATGTCATCCGATGAGCTCGACAAAGCAAGGCTTACCGTTCAGCAGCTAGAAAACGCGCTTAAAGAGAGTGATGCGAAAATCTCCGAGGACAACAAAGAGCTGCTCGAACTGCGTTCAAGACTATCAGTCTTAGGACGAGAACGTAGTAAAGCCGGTTCAATGCGCCAATTAGATGATGCTTCAAAGGCGTATAATGACGCCGAGGTTGAGGCGCTGGAGATTGAGCTAGTTGAAGCCAACAAAGAGATTGGACGTCTTACCGCTCTCCTACAGCAGAATCCTGCCCGACTAGCCATGGAGAAAGCAAAAGACTCTCGCATTGACCTTCTGGAAAAAGAGAACCAAGAGTTGTTGGAGCAATTACGATTGACACGAGATCCATCTTACCATGCAACTCCACTCCGCAAAGCAAGTATGAGTGGTCTGTCACCCATGCATAGGCGACTCATCAATTTATCGTTGAGGACACCCAGAACTCCTGGCGAGCCACTTCGAAATGTAATATCTCATATTCATTTATGTCTTGGACAATGCTGAATAAATTTGTCTCTTAGGCGTCGTGGCTTATGAATATGACCGGTGAAATATCAACCTCTCATCTCGTGGAAGAGATTGACCGGTTACAGAAAGAACTTGATCTCGCAAACGAAAGTATCGACGACAAACTCGACAGGCTTGAAGAAGCTGGGCTTGGCGTCGTCGGATTGACGAAGGCACTCGAAGATGCTCGGCAGCGAATTGCAAATTTAGAGGGTCAGCTTGAAGATCGACAAGATCGTTGGCTTGCTCGGAACATCTGTTCGCGCTGTGGTGGTGAAGTGGATGATAAAGAGTGGGTTTATTTGCACTCGTACGGTCTCGCTAAAATGACGTCAATGTTTCCAGCCCGAATTCTTCCTTACAACTTAGACTTACGGTGGTAACAGCGGAGCTGGAAGCTCTTCGCAAGCAACGTGACGAAGAAGTGGTAGCCTCATCTGGTGAAAAGGCGGTTTTGCGTGATGCCACGAAACGTCTGAACATCGAGATCAAACGTGCGAAAGAAGAGCTCAAGTCAGCCCAAGAACGGGGACAATTGGCCGAGAAATCGAAAGCAGAGCTGCAACATGTGAGTGCAATCATATTGGTATATAAAAGTGAGCTAACGGATCGGTAAAAGGAACTTGCACGAGCGAGGAGAAACATCGATGACTTGGAACATCACCTCGATCTCGAGCGGACACGGCTTCGAACACTGAACAAGGAGAATTCCACCGCTACGAAGGAAAAGGAGAGGATATTAGAGAAACTTTCCGAAACTGAACAGGTTGGTTGTTCGATTCATCCTGCGATAATAACCTCTGCTGACCGCTCCTGAAGCGAATGGAGCAAACGAGGGACCGGCTGTTCCAATTGAAAGAAGCCAATATCAAACTGGAAGCTGAGCTTAGAGGTTGGGAAATTCTTTCAAAACTTCCTGGCGGATGCTTATCAATTTCATCGCTTCTCAGTTGAGCGGAAGACTGCGGCCATTGAAGAGGCGCTCATTGGCAACAGGGAAACTATCGAGAGACTACGTCAACAGCGGTCTGAACTCTCAGACAAATACTACGATTTACAGCAGCAACTTGCTGAAGCCTCAAAGGTGTGTGATGGTCGCAGAATTACCAACTGCCTCTTTTACTCAGAATTAAATGTCTAGAATGCGGGTGAACTGGCAGCAAAGCACGCCAAGCTGCAAATGTCATACGACGGTCGTCGCCGCCAACTTGACCGCCAGGCGAAAGAAATCGAGAACCTTCGTGCAGCATTCAACACACAACCACAGTCAATGAAACAGACGCGGGCTGAAAAGGAAAATATCAAATCGGATACTCCAGGCCTTCGTCCCTTGGCGTCGAAACTTGAGTTTGAACTCAAGCGTATTCAACAAGAAGCAAATCAATTCGGACGGGACCTCGTACGACTTCGGGCTGAGCGGGATCAACTGGTCGTTCATCATCGTGACGAGGTGGAACGGCACGAGCGCACGACTAAGCAAATCCGAGCACAACTTCGAGACTTAAAACAGCAGCTTGCGAAGCGGAAAGAGCAACCGAACACTGCTGTAGAAATGTATGTTAAACGTTATATTATACTTAGCATACACGCTGAGTCGTATCCACAGAGAAGCAGCTGTGGAATCTCTTCGCCTTAGACATAACAAAGAATGCAAAGGTCTCTTTGTCCAAATTCGATATTTGAAAGCCAAATTTACGCGGGAAGCTGCTCTTCGCGACGATCTCGGCTATCAAAAGAGTTATCTTCTTGTGCTTTTATCCCGATATGAAAAAAGGTATGTTGACCCTTCTGTTTCATTGTAGATTATTTTCTCAACAAGTCATTAGCGAGAAGAGAATCCTTGCCACCATAGCGCAGATTGAGCCTGCGTCAGCCCCGAAGCGACCTCGTCGGTGTAAACGCTTACGAACTGCGGTATTGGCACTAATATTCATCTTCCGCGCTCGGTAAGTTCAAGTTCGCAAATGATACTCTGAGCCAGTTTGCTAATAAGGGCTTCTTGGTCGGAACAGACGTGCAAGCGAAGCCTGGCGTGAACAACGATCGGCGTGTGACGCCATTGCAGTAGCACTGGATAACGTACGACAGGATAGACTTTTAAAGGACTGAAACTTTTTTGTTTAGTTGCATAGATTTTTGCTATGGGCTTGATACCTATCTTAGGCTTTGTTCCCTGTGTAGCTTTAGCGCACTGTACTGTATCAATGTTGTATATGTATTTGTTATAATGCTGCATGGAATGCTTTGTACACGTTCTCATCGTGGGGTAGCTGGCTGGCTGGTACAGAACTAGATAAGACCACGATAAGCACAATGCCTTTGATAGAGACTGAAGAATTGGTCGAGTTAGCAACGGTATTCTTCAGTGCCAGCGCTCTGTATTTACTATAGGTCATGCTAAGCGCTACTACCTTAGCTGCATAGGAGATTCCGTCAAGAAAAATGTAGTTGATTAACAAGGATGGTAGGGTACAATTTTATTCGAATATACCATTCTATAACTTCTTCCGTGGTGATCTCGAAGCAACTACTCGCACTGCACTCGAGGAGAACACATATGATAATCCGCTCCAGATCGTTGTACCCGCAACTGACCACCTTCAAAAACAGTTATTCTTCAATAAAAAGGGACAAGATCTGAAGTACTATACATGGGAACAATACTCACTGCAAACACTGAAGTGTCAAGTCCAGATCAAGACTTGTAAGCGGCGAAATCGTCGTGATGCCCATTAATAAAAGCTGGAGTGCGGTGTTAACCTAATTTTTTCAATTATCCATGTCAACAATAGTATGCAGCCGATTTGGGTATGATGTTCCTGACCTTGCTAATTCCTGTTGGGTGTACCTCAGCCGAGGGGATCGAGAAATCCCAGTAGCGTTGAAACGTTTTCTGAACATGATGAAAACGGCTAAGCAATCGAAATAATCCGCAAGATGACCGTACAAAATGAAGTGACTCACGGGAGAAGGTAGAGTCTTGTATCGGATGTAAAAGGCTGCGAGGCTTAATAGTACGTCTCGGCCAAGGATAATACATGCTAGTGGGACTACGAAGCGCGTCGCTTGTCAAGGTACTGCGATTAGTAGTTGGTTATTTTGTCATACCAGGAAGCATATCCTTCATGGCGAGAGTAACCGTCAAAGTTGTCATTAGTGCTTTATCCGCCGCCGGATCCAGGATTGTACCTAGTACAGAACGCATCTGGTATCGTCGTGCTAAGAAGCCATCGACCTTGTCAAATCATTAAATTTATACAAATTAAGTATAAACAAGCAAAATGCGTTGTTTGAAGAAATTATTGATATTCACCCAGTCCGACACACCAGCGTAGACCAAAATGGCAGTTGCTGTTGAGAAATCTCCGTGTATAATTGACCAGGCAAGGAATGGACACGAAAGGATACGCGACAGAGTAAGAGCATTTGGGATCGTGTAGGTATTTTCGCGGACTAATTCCCGGAGGTTGCCCTTTTTTTCTTTCTTGTCATCTGGGTCGGTATCGGGAGAAGTTGACAGGAATCGGGATAGTGGAGGAGAGAAGAGTGTCGGGCGAGTATGGTTTTTAGTGAATATTCGTTCGCTACCACGAACAGCTCGAAGCAGGAGAAGAGATGGCCGAGTAGGACATGTTGAATGAGATGAGGTCCAGAGACGGGAGATTAGATTTTTGTGTATTGACGGTGGATGGCGAGAAGCAAGACGTAACATGGTTTGATTGATTCCGAGCGTCGATCATGCTCAAGTAGACTCTACAACGTATGCAATGAACAGTCATCTCACGCTCCTTACTCCCACCGCCACACTCTCCTACATCGCCCAACTGCCTGAATGATTAAAGAGGGCGAACCGAAGGGCGCAGAGTCCCAGACTGGCCTTCGTAATCGCTCACAGAAGATCGCGAACCAAAAAGATAGACCCGACGGGCTGGTGTCCTCTACTGACGTTCCAGAACATGTCACTTCGCCTCTAGCAGTCTTTGACCTCCTCACGTCTGTATCTTTAGTGTTCGGAGGATGTTGTGTGTACGTTTCCTTATATCAATCCCCTTTCCGTCGTTGCTTTTGTCTCACGTAGGTCACCGACAGTAACGTCCTGACCTTCGAATCACTCTTACGAAGGAGCTCCTCACTAGGTCAGTCATGCTCGAATAACCAATACAATCCCAGCTAATGTAAAGCAGGGTCCCTGATAACATTCGGGCAGATGCTCTTCATTGCCTGTCAGTCCTTACCTTACTTTCTAATATGGCACAAATCGTCGTTTCTACCTCGGCTGGCGCCACGCCAAGTGCCTCTGCATGCATGGTCTCTGCAAGTCCTTGTGATGCTCAGTAGCTCGTTACTGAATAATTGGTCTTTTGCGTTTACACCGCTCACGCTGCAGATTGTCTTCCGTTCGTCTGGTAATTCACTCCAAACTGCGCACACAGCATTGAAATATTGCTGATTCTCGACATAGGACTACCTGTTTCAATGCTTCTTGGCCGGATATTCATGAAGAAACGCTACTCTGTCGTTCAAACTGTACGTTAGGCTATTTTTGATGTAATGCATTGATATTGATGATGTCAGTAGGCGTCAGTGATGTTAGTGACGGCAGGAGTGATAATAGCAACTCTTTCTCGGCCGTCGTCCGCTGCAGCACGCACGGTGAACCATGCCGATGATCAGAAACGCTACATCATCGGCATCTGCATGTTAAGCGTGACACTGCTTTTGACGGGCATTCAAGGTATGCTGCAAGAGAAGGCATACAAGAAATATGGGCCATGCTGGAGAGAAGGCGTCTTCTACACGGTGGGTATAAGAAATGTACAACCTAGCTGAACTTGTGGACTGATTTCTCAATAGCACTTATTGTCACTTCCCATGTTTGTATTTTTAACAAAGGATATACGGGAGGGATTGAGTGTTTTGCGGAACTCACGTGATGGAGTGTGGGATGCACACGTGGTATTCGCAGGGAACCTGGTTACGCAGCTTCTATGCACCTCTGGCGTCAACCAGCTTGCTTCTGTGAGTGGTGATTGAACATTTTAAGCGTCGTTTGGAAGTGTTCTCACGAAAGGTAAAAAGAGGGTGAGCTCAGTGTCGACGAACCTGGTGCTAACGGCACGGAAGGCGCTGAGTCTGTGCCTCAGTGTCTGGCTGTTTGGGAGTGATTGGAATTACCAGCTGGTGATCGGGGCGTCCCTTGTCTTCATTGGGTCGCTGAGCTATGCGCGGGGTGCATCGCGGCGTTGAGTAGGACGTAGAAATAGAGAATAGAGCATATAGAAACGGGAATGTAATTGAGATGAGATAAAATTAGCTAGCGTCGTGTCCGAATCGAGAGTCGGCTGATGGCTGTCCTGTCAGTGTTGTCGCCCCGCGTCCCTGAGTCCCAGTGAGCGAGTTCTTTGTTGCTCTCTCTTCTGTATCTAGCCTCGCCCTCCCGCAATTCCCACCCACGCTCCCTTTCCGCCTCCTTTCTTTTCCTCCGCTCTGGCTGCTGCACACCCACATTCATAGCACCCCGCTCCTGCGATGGGCATCCTGTGCTGTGGTTCCGATGTGAGTCCTCGTTTCCCATCACTCCCTTCCGTCCATGGTGTTCAACAATCCCATCGTGCTTGGCCCTGCTAGCCGGTCGACTTCGAAGGCGATGTCACGCTTTTCCACTTCGTCCTCCTCAAGAGCGTTGGTAAAGGTGCTTTCGGTAAAGTCCGTCCCCACCATCGTGCTCTCCCTAGATTGCATGATGATAACACCTACCCCAGGTCCGAGTTGTTCAACACAAGCAGACCCGGGAATTATACGCGTTGAAGTATATCAACAAAGCAAAATGCGTCAGAATGAAGGCAGTCGCCAACGTCATCCAGGAGCGACGGCTACTCGAAGAGGTGTGTGCCTTGCCTTTGGGGTATTCTGTCATGAGAGACTAATCGGTGACTCTCTTCCCCCGCGTGATATGCAAGGTCGACCACCCGTTCATCGTCAATCTTCGCTACGCCTTCCAAGATGACGAAAACTGCTTCTTCGTATTGGACCTCATGCTTGGAGGCGATCTTCGATGTCAGCCCCACCATTCCCATCTACTGCTTAAGGAATATACTAACTTTAACCTTAGTTCACTTGGAGAGAATGGGTTCCTTCTCAGAGCAGTCCGTCCGAATCTACGTTGCTGAAATCGGCTCAGCTCTATCATTCCTGCACGAGAAGAAGATCATCCACCGGTGCGTCGCTACGTCGCTTCCAACCAACTCACACGCCTGACAGCTACCCGCAGAGATCTTAAACCGGACAACATCCTGCTCGACGAACGAGGGCATGCCCACATCACGGACTTCAACATCGCCGTTCACTACACAGATCGTCGATTGCTGGTCGGCGTAGCAGGAAGTCTGGCATATATGGGCAAGTACCCTCCCCTATTCTATTCGTCGTACAAATTTGGTTAAATTCGAGCTTCGCCATAGCTCCTGAGGTTCTCTCGAAAAGGGGATACAGCTACTGGATAGACTGGTGGTCTCTTGGCGTATTGGCGTATGAACTCATCTTTACCAGACGACCATTCCGGGGGAGAACAAATCCGGACTTGACGCATGCAATCAGCCGGGATCCTGTCAGATATCCCGAAGACTCGAATGCGAAGTGCAGTAAGGAGGGGAAGATGGCTCTTAAGGATGTGCGTCATGACTTCGACCACCTACCTGTCTATCTATGCTAATATTGGTCACATCTTTTGGCAGCTCTTAACACGAGATCCTGACCGGCGATTAGGTTGCAGGCCCGGAGGCGGAGGAGTGCGAGATTTGCAGAAGCACCCTTGGTTTGCCGGACTAGAATGGGACCTACTGGAACAAAAAGAAATAAGACCACAGTTCGTCCCTGATGTAAGTCACTTCCTGAGATTAGTCGTGCAATACGCATTTTCCGTGGAGCGTATCGCCGATTTTCTCTCGTTCGTTCAATTCATCGGCATGGATGAACTGATATGATATTTTATACGCACGCTCAGTCGAAGAAGGCAAACTTTGACTCAACACACGAGTTAGAGGAGTTATTACTCGAAGACAACCCGCTTAAGGCTCGCAAACGAAGGGTCAATCAAGAGAACCTGAGTGAGGAGATGCGACAGATGGAAGAGCAGTACGTCTTCTTTATCCAAACTTCCACATCTTATCCTCACCGATCTTATCAAACTACATTTGCAGGTTCACCACCTACGACTTCAAGAAGATGCATCGACGTTCCTACTACCCGCACAACCAAGTAGCCTCACAAATGACCACCTCAACAGGCTTCGTCTCCTCCCGACCTGACACTCCCAGTCTCACCGAGCGTGAATACGCCGAAATGGGACAACCGCATATCCGTGGTATGAGTCTGGATAGCCATGACGCGTGCGAGACGCGAGGCGGTGTGCGTCGATTGCCCGACGAGTATGGGGCGAATAACTACTCCTCAGATGCGATTCAGATGAATAATATTGAGAAGGGCGGGCACCAACCTTGACACCTCCTGTGTTAGCGGTATCGCTCTTCTTCTTTTCTTTCTCTACCTGTCTTCCCTCTGGTTTTTCACTGCTTTTTTTTTTCGAGTCTGTGTTTTCTGTGCGGACGTTAATCCTTCAGGCGTACCTTCTCTAATGTTGTGTTTTCTTCCTTCTCCCTACTCCCTTCCGATTATTCGCCGTCGTCGTCGTCGTTTTTTTCTTTACATAGTGACATAGTGAATGAATAGCGTAATTGTTCTGCTGATATCGATATTAGGGCCTTCTTCTACTTCTGTCTGTTTTCCTCTTTTCTTTTCGTTTTCACCTTTTTTTACCTTTCTCGTCTTTATTTCCTAAGAATGTCATGACAATGAGAGGATGTTTTCGTTTAAAGTGATAAGTTGTTTAGACGTCTGAGCTCAATTTATCCTTTGTTAGTTTGGACGGAAATTCCTAGTTATGTAATCTGTGGACTACAGTCTTGGAGTGAACACGTCTCGAATTCGTATGAAATGCCAATACAGTGGCTTTGCATGATTTCATTGTCAAAGCATCTGCAGATAACTGGGAAGTGAAAAAGTGAAGTATTCTTTTTTTCTGCTCCACTGTGTGCAAGAAAGTAGACTCTTCTGGTCCTGCTTTACTTACTGACTACTTGCAAAAGTAATAATATTCTGTGCTAGTATACTCTACTGAGTCACTACCTACTTTGTGTCATGTTCTGGCCAGCTACAATGCAGTGCACGATTAGCAGAGCCCAACATATTAGATTCGCCACACATTGCTTTGTGTTGCAAGTATTGAACAAATTTTGCACTCAGAAAGCAATATACTTTCTGATATTTGCTTTCTCAAACATAAAGCGTGTGTGGCTTGGCGTATGACATACAGGTTTGCCACAACAACTTTGTATTTTGCCACCAGCACAGTAAGTACAGAAGCAGCAAAGAAGTTCCAAGAGCTTTGCAACATGATCTAATTATACTCTACAAAGCTCAACTAATACAAATACAACCTAGGGAAATCCCACCAGATGGTATAATGCTGACAGGCTCAAACATGTTGAAGGGGTCAAAATCAAACAAAACAGATCTGTGCAAAATATCATGGGCTCAGAGAAAGAAGATAACACTGAGCCGTATAGGATTGAAGAGAGCTCCTCTGACCAGAATTTGGATGACCTTCAAAGACTGTTGGATGAAAGTAAGCAGTATTGTCTACCGGCATATTATTGCCTCTCCCACCATTGGTATGCCTTGTATTCATCATATTTGGTGACCTCGCCTTTGGAAAGGCTAATGCTAACTTTCACCTCTACTCAGTGGTTCGCAGAACAGAGGATCCTGCGTTAATGGGACATGGTAGTTCTGTAAAGGAAGCCTGTGCAGATCTTTATCGGAATGTGAAAGGTTCGAACCCCGCTGAGAATACTGCTTATGTAGAGGAGCTACGAAACTGTATGTAGCACCATTCTTCTCTTCCACTCACGTTCAACACAATTGCCGTTTCTTTGTCCCATTTAAACATAACCAAATATTAATACAACCTTGCAGATGTAATGGCTGGGTCAGATAAATTTCGTCCAGGCAGTATGATTCAAGCATACAGTACTAGACATTCAAATGAGTACACTACTTGCAGTAAGTTCGTAAAAAGTCATCCTCACAACTACTTGGTCTGAATCTCTGTTCACTATTTTTAATGTGCTTGCTGATTTTATAGTCCTTGAATACGTTATAAGTGGTGAAGGGGACGACCAGATCAGTGCATATAGGAATATACTCAATGTGTGAGCATAGCCAGCGGTTTTAATAGCCTGAGCTTGACTAAATGAATCTCTTTAACCTGCAATGTGTAAGTAGTATTAACAAGCTTGTGAATGACATTCCATTTGGCAGAATGTTCAAACCAGTATGCACAAGGGAAGACTTTACTCAGGATATTCTGTGACAAGATATTTGATATAGTTTTAATTTATTATAGAAGATTACAGAGTGTATCCAGGTTATAGAAGTATAGCTCTAATTTCATTATTTTTGTTTTCTTCAATTTCTAAATATCAGTTCTACTGATTCTCATTTCTTGACTTGAAGTTTGTTCAGCCTACTTCAAGTTGATATCATACTTAGGCTCAATGCAGCTAATAAATAGTTCCATCATCTGGTAATATATCATGATTGCCAAATAAGACATACAGCTAAGACAATAGCCCATCTCAATTCTCTTGCGAGTTGTGAGTTGTGTACAGCATGTAAGAAATATACCAAAAATGCCAAAGTGCTGAGATGAAAATCGGGTGGTTAAGATGGGGATCGGGTTGTGTGCTTGCCTAAAGTAGTAGTCAAACGTGCAACAACTCACAAGCACTTCTGGAGTGCTTGTGAGTTGTCGGACTTTGAAATTAAATGATGTTTCTTGTATCCCTTACTTGTTTGTCCACTCAAATCACAAGAAATCTGATCAACACAAAATTCACAAGTCAATCATCTCAATTCTTCCTAGTTGTGAGGAAACTCAGCATCAACCTTACCAGGGTCCTCTACAAAGCCGAGCTTCCTCGCAACTTGCAACTCGCAACAGAATTGAGATGGGCTATTTGCTTGGTACTCTATTATTGTTACCTGAATTCTTTATCAATGTTTAGCACGTAGAAAGAACTGACAATACGGAGGCGTGAATCGAGAATGAAAATACACACAAATTTGCAAAGTCAAGATCTTAGAATGAAAGAACAGCTCAGTCTGAACGATTTCCACTAGACAGATGCGTCTAATTAATTGCTATGCAAAACACATTGTATGCTAGAAAAAATCCGTGCGAAGATGGTATGATGTGGTGCGGTTAAGCCAGTGTGTGTGTAAGGGTAATCTGGAAAACGAAAGACTGCCGTGGGTGGTGATGAGAATAAAATATAAGAAAAACCAATTCTACAACGCTCCCCATCTACTGCTCTATGTTCTCGTCTGACCCTTCGACCGCTCGGATGAGGCTTCTTAAACGAAGTAATTCGTTTGATATTTGCCTATAATGATAAGGAACGGATGAGTTCACAACACCTATCCACATACGCAGATCAAGACTGACTGTGCCATCTTTTTCGCCGTCGCCGAATCTGTTTCCGAACGTAGCACGCTCCCGTGAAACTCATCCAGTTGTGCTTTAAACCCTTCCTCCCATTCCCCCTGTATCCGTCTTTCCTCCTCCAGAATCGACTTCACCCTCTCATGTTTCTTCCTCTCTTCCTCAACCTCTTCTACTAACTTCCTATACTTCTCCCCCATCTCTTCTTCTTCCTTCCTCACTTTCTCCTCCCTCTCTTTCATCTCCTTCTTAATCCTTTCCAAATCGAGTTTCCAACTCTCCGAGAGCTGCTTGAGCGCGTCACGGAGCGTTATATACTCTCGTTCGGATTTTTGGCTGAGAGCGGTGGATTGCAAAAGTTGGGCTTCCATTTCGCGGATTGTACGTTTGGAAGATGTAGATTCGGATTTGAGTTGGGATTTTAGGGAGGATGCTTCGGACTCTGCTTTTCGTGCGCGTTCCAGTACCTAAAATCCACACAATACACAAAAACGCTTGTTATAGCTTGGCCGTACAAAGGGAAGAAATAAAGGTAAAAATATCGTTCTCACCTCCTGCAACAGCCTCTCCTTCCTCGCCACAACATTATTTAACCCTTCATTTTCCAGTCGTAACCGTTCTCTCCCATCTTTCAAATCCTCCGTCTGTCGAGTAAGTTGCGCAACAGTCCGTTGACTCAATCTCAACTGCGCTTTCGTATTCTCCAGCGCATTCTTCGCGTTGATGACTCCCGCTTGTAAGTCTGCTAGGACTTTCGTAGTATTCCCCCCGTGAGCGCCGAAGGATATACGTTTTCCTGGTGATGGCGGGAGGTGGAGTGACGTAGTGGTTGTTGTTAGTGATGATGTTGCTGTTACATCTGTTGATTGGGTTAATTGGGAAGAACGATTTGTGATTGAGGAGTCGATAGATGGAGGTTTTTGTGAGTGAGGACGAAAAGATTGTCCGTCTTCTGCGAGTGTTCGTGCATGTCCTTCAATCCCGTAAGTCATGAGTAACGCCTCCTTTATACAGACAACATTAAGAAAAGTAGGTGCATACCGACAGAAGCGACAGGTATACCTGCAACGTGCAGATCAGTCAAAGGTACTGAATGCTAGAGGAACAACAGGGGAAACAACGAGCAACAAGATGAAAAACAAAAATACATACGGCTCAATGAACGCGTCGGACTCACGGGTCGTTTACTATTGCCACCATGCTCAGGACTCAATAAATTCGAAGACGACGACGAGAAGTCCGATGGTATCCCTTCCCGAATACTCCCTCCGTCTCTCTTCGGTAATGGGAGCTGTGAGTGACCATCGGGACCGACCATAGCCTGAAGGACTTCGAAACTCGAGGAACGCTGCCGGAGAGTTTTAGACGATGACACGGTGGTGTATGTATATGAACCAGAAGAGCCAGGGAGGTCTGTAGGTGATAGCGAGGGCGAGTCTTGTTTGTATTGACTACCAGAGCCAGACGTAGTCGATCGGGACGTCGAACGCTGTAAGACCACCTCCAGGTTCTGGAGTTGCGCTTGCTGGTGTCGAATCGTATGCTTAAGGAAGGAAATATGGTTTCGAACGGAAACTATAGTCGAGCACAGAGTGGAGTATTAGTGCTGTATCTTTCTTAAAGAGCGGTTGACTTGCCTGGATCGTCTAAAGAAAATGACGGACTTGGTGCACGGTTGGAGCATCTTGACGACGCTCTGGACTGTGAGCGAGAAGGTGAACGGTTCAAGTCAGACATTAGGTATACAGGTCGCCACAGAACAAGAAGTTAGCAAAGGGGCCAATGCTAGCGAGAAATGCGTTGAAGCTCCTTTCTCGCGGCTCATTGGCGCGGCAGCATGAAAGGAACAAACGCTGAACAGCTCACAAATGGCCGTACGGCGGCGGCTCGACAAGTTTGGAATTACGTACTCATATTCCCGGTCCGAATAACAAATTATTTTCTACCGATGTACATACAAAAGTCATCTCAAAAACACTGGTACTACCATCCAAATACAAGGTCAGACACCTGTCCAAGCATCCCCTTTGACTTTGCCGGCGTGCCTGGAGTAGCCTGCATTGGCACTCCAGGACCCTTACGGCCAACATCTGGTGTCCCTTTACGAAATGCTGCTGCAGATGGTGCAAGTTTGATAGGTGTTCCAACAGACGGCGTGCTATCCTGCTGTACCGATCCTACATGCAGGAGCTGCGAGAGTGCCGGGTCTGGTAAACCATCCATATCCATATCGTCTTGTGGCGCCGGCATTGAGGTGTCGCCTTCAAACAATGGCAAAGGGTTTGCAGAAATCCTTGCACCCGAACCTAACACTTGCTCCGCCGCAATCGGGTCCTAGAAATGAGCGCCACCTTGTCAATGCATGCATCAAAGAACACTAGATGAATAACAACGTACCATCCATTTAACACCAACCATCCACCTGCCACCCTCCCCGTTTATAACCTCTCCATTCCTTCGCAATGCCCTAGCAGCCTCCCAAGGTTGTTTATATCCAATCCTAAATGCATTTTCGACGTCAAGACTGAGTTCAGGCTCTGTAGTTCCTCCATCCGAAAGGGACTGGAAATGTGCCAAGGTTGACGAGTATCTCGCTGGTGGATAACCAAAAACGATAATATAAAGAGTTTGGTGTGTTACAGTGGGTGACGTCGCCGTAGCGTCTGCTTTGCGCGTGGTTGTCGACTTCCTTGCGCTATTAAGTAACTAAAAGATTAACACTAGTCAGTTATAATGACGAGATAGGTAAAAGACACTATGTGTACCTGTCTCCGAGAGTCAACGTGAATCTCTGAAACAAGATCAACCACGGATGACATTGGTGGACCATCTTCGTCTATCGCCGCTTCTCGGTGTCGATGTCTACTAATTTACACCATCAGAACGAGAGTAGACACAAATATTAATTGGGTGCACACATACTTTGTTGAAGTTTCAAACATTGAGTCCGACCCAAAGTCAGATGGCGCGTTTCGTACGTGCGACGGGTTCATCTTCGCCCGAGTTGGTATAAGTAGCGGTTCCTCATGTCGTTGGCCTGATACTGACAGTGCCTGCAAATAGAAAAAGACGTTAAAATTTGCAATGAAAAAGAGAATGTTTAAAGTCAGACACACTTGTCCTTGTGCGAGTGACTAAAAGGTGATCACATCAAATTTGTTAGTCTTTGGTAAAGCAAAGGTAAAATCAACACGACTTACCAAGAGATATCCAGGCTGATATTGCGGTCTACTCTGAGTAATTGAGTCACTAAGTGGTTGTCCATGACCATGGCCGTGACTAGCACCGAATGCAGAAGGTGATGTAGTTGATGCGCCTGGACCGTATCCAAGGACAGAGCCAGACGGATGACCCATTATATGAGGTTGGTTATATGACATTCGCGAGCGATCTTGAGACAGGGTTGGGTTCATGACGGATGCAGAAGATACAAGTGCTGTGCTAAACCGTGGCCAAACGATGACTGCACGTGATCGTTATATTGTATTGTCCAATTTGTCCTCTCCTTTCTGGTCGTCTTCCACCGTGGAACAATCTAACTACAGAAATGAGCTGCTTGAGAAAGAGCAGCCATACATAAAGATGATGCACAATATAAACAAAAGAAAACTATGCGCGGCAGAGAAGAGGAAGTCTCCTATTTGTCTAGCACTGGTATGCACAGGACTTTTCCTATCTCTCGCCCTGACTCTTCAATTTGAAATTGTCCAGCACTAATATGCACAGGACTTATAGAATATCGAATGATCATCACCGTCAATTCATTCGCACAGGATCAACGTGTTCTCAGCATGGTTGCCGGAGTGCATAAATGCTCCCATCTGCCCTCATTCCCAATGTCGTACCCAACGTTCGAACTAAGTCTCTGGTATCTAGCAGTGGCACGCGCAGATACCGTCCGTTGCATTAACAAGTCTACTCTGACATTGGGCTTTGTTCAATTCTCGCTGGTAGGTCTGTTCAGAAACAATGTTTTAAAAACAGACTTATCTTACGAAGAATCCTTTGCGGGATAGCAGCAAAATAACCAATTTGTCAGATAGCGATTAGAACAAGCAAGAATCAAGGACAACGAGGAGTTCAGCCTGCGGTAATACATTTTTGTGGCTTACTTTCCGTCATTCTAACTGAACGTGCAGATCACCTGAAAGAACTGGAAGGATTGACAAGTATTGCTGCAACTTCATGCCAACATGCAGTACTCTGTTAAGCTCGACTTGATTCGCAGTGCACTCCAGAAGCTGGCCCATGAGAACTTCCAATGCTTTAATCAATCAAGGGAGAAGGGACAAATCGACACGGCCATTTTTTATGTTAGCATAATACTCGGACTTTGTCCCGAGCGACATCCAGATCACAGCGAGGCATTGGATGATCTTGGGACGTTTCTTCACGCGCGATTTGAGCAATACGGGAGAATACAGGATCTTGAAGAGGCCATCGAGCATATACGTGCTGCTCTGGAACATCGTCCCGACGGCCATCCCGAAAGTTATATTTCCATGAATAATCTTGCACTCTCCCTTCGAACTCGATTTGATCAGCATGGACGGACCGCGGACCTTGATGAGGCCATTGATCTCCGTCGTGCTGTCTTGAAACTTTGTCCCAACGGCCATCCATTTCGATTTGAATCACTGCATGGACTCGCAGTTGCACTTCATACGCGATTTAAACGATATGGGAAGACGACAGACTTTGACGAGTCCATTAAGCTTTCCCGTGCCACTCTGGCTCTATTCCCCAGCAGCCATCCCCTTCGCTCTTATCCTCTAGCTAACCTCGGGATTTGCTTTCAAACTCGATTTGAACGGGACGGGCGTATTGCAGACCTTGATGAAGCCATCGCGCAAAATCGTGCTGCCTTGAAACTTTTCCCCGATAGTCATCCTGATCGTGCCGCGCCCCTTAGCAATCTTGCAAGTTCCCTTCAGACTCGGTTTCGCCAGCTTGGACGGACTGCAGACCTTGACGAGGCCATCAAGTATCAGCGCACTGCCCTGGAACTTTGCCCCACAGGCCATCACAAACGTCCTGTATCTCTGAACAACCTTGCAAATTCACTTCTAACTCGGTTTCCAATGTATGGACATATTGCAGATCTTGACGAAGCAATTGAGCTTCATCGTGCTGCCCTGGAACTACACCATGTCGGTCATCCCGGTTGTCATTCATCTCTGAACAACCTTGCACATTGCCTTCGAATTCGATTTGAACAGCATGGACAGGTTGCAGACCTCGATGAGGCCGTCGAACATCTTCGTGCTGCTTTGCAACTTTCCCCCAACAGCCATCCCGGTCGTTCCTTGCCTCTGAATAGTCTTGCAGTCTCATTGGGAATTCGCTTTGCACAGCATGGACAGAGTGCAGACCTTGATGAGGCCATCGAGCATTGTCGTACTGCTCTGAAATTTTGCTCCAATAGCAATCCCCATCGTTCCATGCCTCTAGATAGCCTCGCGAATTTTCTTCGTGCTCGATTTGGACGGGATGGACGGGCCGCAGACATTGATGAAGCCATTGAATATCATCGTGCTGCCTTGGAGCTTTGCCCCGACGGCCATCTCAATCGTTCTTCATATCTGAACAACCTTGCAGGCTCCCTTCAAGCTCGATTTGAACGGCATGGACAGACCGCAGACCTCGACGAGGCTATTGAGCATCATAGTGCCGCCCTGAAACTTCGCCCAGAAGGCCATCCCGATCATTCTGGATCACTGCGGAATATTGCTGTTTTGTTATACTGTCGATTCCAGACGTTTGGGCTCATGGACGACCTTGGAGAGTGCATGCGTTTATTCGAAGGTGCTGCCACGTATAAATTTTCAAGCTTAGTGAAACGTTTCGAGGCCGCCAGTCATTGGGCTACCTTTGCTCAACGACATGCTCACAGTACTACCTCTAGAGCATACAAGGTGGCATTCCAGCTCCTGCAACGTGTCCTTATAATTAGCCCTACTCTTCACGCACAGCATGATTTCCTCAAACGGAAAGGCCCCTATGGCAATCACAGAGCGATCATACTGGACGCAGTTGCCTATGCTGTAAAGGAAAATAAGCTTGAGGAGGCTATAGAGATACTCGAACAAGGAAGAGGTCTGCTCTGGTCGCAGATGCGTGGTTTTAGGACACCTTTAGATCTCCTTGCAGAAACAAACAGGGAACTTGCTGAAAGCTTCAGGGATGTTAGTTGTCGGCTGGAGGATCTCGCAACTTCACCTACCGGAAGTGGACCATCTGCACTGGACATGGACAGAGAACGGAAATTGTCCGAGGAGAGTCTGAAGCTGAAGAAGCGACTCTCCAGTGAACAGGACGAGATTATTAATAAGATACGACAAATTCCCGGATTTGAGGGCTTTCTCACAGCTACGCCGTTCAGAGTGCTCCAGAGAGTGGCTTCAGAGGGACGGGTGATAGTGGTCAATCATAGCAGATTTCGATCCGATGCCCTTATTGTGCTCTCTGACAAGGATTTACCTGTTGTCTGTGTTCCCTTAGATGATGGGTTCTTTGAGGATAGCAGTGTGTTGTATGCAACGCTTTTGGAAACACGGTGGAGTTTTACAGCTAATTCACGCAAGTATGACGAGGTGCTCCGCGAAGTAATGGAGATGTTATGGGATAGGGTTGTCTCCAAAATCGTCAATAAACTTGAGGAGCTGGGGATTGAAGAAGGTGCACGTATTTGGTTGTGCCCTACGTCTGTGCTATCGGCACTTCCCTTCCACGCTGCAGGTCCGTTCAAGGCTACAGATGGCACTACAAAATATCTATTAGACAAATACGTCTCATCATATACGCCAACACTTGGAGCACTCATCAATGCTCAATCAGGTAGGAACGGAGGAGAACCAGCTGCGCTTATTATCGGAGATATTTCGCTTCCGTCAGCAAAGGACGAAATCCGCAAGGTCAAGAATTGCGGGATAATGCCTCGATTACTCAGCAATAAAGCATCTCACAATACGGTGATTAAAGCACTTAAGAAGACGACATGGGTCCATTTCGTTTGTCATGGAGGCTTGAATCCAAAGCCCTTCAACTCAGCATTCAAGGTATCCGACCGCGGGCTAACTCTGCTTGATATCATTCAAGCGAATCTCCCAAACGCGGAGTTCGCATTCCTGTCTGCCTGTCATACTGCCGAGCAACCACTCAATGGTACGCATGACGAAGTGCTTCATCTGGCGGCGGCGATGCATTTCTCTGGGTTCGGAAGTGTGATTGGATCGATGTGGGAGCTACTTGATGTTGACGGACCTTTTTTTGCCAAGACCGTTTATGAGTATATGTGCGACTGTGACGAGGATCAAGCGAGGTACAAGCGAGCAGCAGCAGGACTTCGCAAAGCAGCGATAGAACTCAAGGAACGGCCTGGTATTCAGACTGAGAGATGGGTCAACCTGATTCACATAGGTGCTTAATTGGTTCTCGAGGTTCTTGCAGTGCATAAGCCAATACATGTTTAAATAGTATACATGCTAAACCTATCTATCAAGTTTGTTACATGATGTTCATCTCCTCAGATATAGGTCTATAATCAGACAATCTTTTCATCAATGAACCCACCACCTTTCTTACATGTTGAAACTCTGGCATATCCAGATGTGTAGACCCACAAATTAGAAAAATCATAAATAAGTTTACACCAATACTAGCAGTTAGCATTAGAATTATGTGAAGGTTCTCCATGAACCCTAAAGCTCACCTGCAAGAAATCTTCCATTTGTGAGGGATTACCATATATAGTGGACCATACATAGAACCTCTTCACCAAAAGGGTGCAATGTCAAGCTTGGCTTAACACCTAGTTCACACTATATATACTGATAAATGTTTGTGTCCTAACATTACTCTCCTCTCTAGAGTCATGTGTCCTCACATGACCAGTATATAGAGTTTGACCCCAAGGGTTACTATTTCTAGCTTAACCTTGACAGTCTTTAGAGGTAGGAAGAGATATCCTAATATAGAGTCCTGGCCCTAGTATTCCAAGCAACTGAGAAATTCACTCCCCCCCTTTAGGAAGCTTATTCTCAGCCTAATACTTTTGCTCACAGACAACCCTACATCAGGATCAAACCCCTGACTGCTCAAAGCTTGACATTATGTGAGGGATTACTATATATAGTGGACCATACATAGAACCTCTTCACCAAAAGGGTGCAATGTCAAGCTTGGCTTAACACCTAGTCCACACTATATATACTGATAAATGTTTGTGTCCTAACACTATTCAGTAGATAGACTGTCTGTCTTGCATTTTGAAGCTCTAGAATATTCAAATGAGTAGGGATGCAAAAGTATAAGCAAAGGTAGTACAATGTTAGTTTCTGTCTGTCTGGTCTTCTAAAAGTTTACTTATTCCTTTAAATTTGCATTATTATTATTCAAATGAAAAAGACAAATGGATGGGTTTGAATACATGCAAGTTATCAGCATCAGATAGACATGATTATTGATGCAGTTGATGTGCCCAGAACATATCCAATGACAGAGCCAGAACAATGTTGTACCATATGAGGCTGGTTCAATGGCATTTTTGGGACTGCTACATGACTGATGAAAGTGACCAAGTAGCAGTTTTGTTCCAAATGACCTAAGCTGCACGTGATCGTGGTATTGTAATCTGTTTTTAATTAGATTAAAGTCCTTCGTCGTCTTCAGTTTGCCTAGCCTACAGGATCTCGCATCATTTGATTAGCACAGGTTCAACGTGTTACCAGCATGGTCGGTGGGATATATAAACGCTCTTGGTCTGCCCTCAGCCCAAACGCTGTGTCTAAGGCTCAAGCTAAGCTTCCAGCACCCAGTACTACAGTAGCAGCCAAATACTGACTATTGGATTGGGATATCTACTGTGATACCACTTGTTTATCAGTAAGTCTGTTCAGTAATAGATGAAGAAAAAGACTTAGAAATCACCCTTTATAAGATAGCGGCTAGGACTAACTGAACGTATAGGTCAGCAAAAGAACTGAAGAATCGACAAGTGTTGCTGCAACTTTATCCCAACATGGAGTACTCTGTTAACCTCGATTTGATTCGCAATTCACTCCGGAAACTGGCGTTTGAAAATTTCCAATACTTTCAGCGATCAAGGGAAATGGGACAAATTGATGCTGCAATATTTTATATTCGCATAACACTCGGACTTTGTCCCCAGAAACATCCAGACCGCAGCGAGACGCTGGATGATCTTGGGATGTTTCTTCACGCGCGGTTTGAGCAATACGGGAGAATACAAGATCTAGAGGAGACCATCGAGCAGATGCGTGCTGCCCTGGGACTTCGCCCAGACGGCCATCCCAAGCGTTATGCGACTCTGAATAATCTTGCACACTCCCTTCGCACTCGATTTGAACGGTATGCACGGACCGCAGACCTTGATGAGGCTGTTGAGCTTCGACGTGCCGCCTTAGAACTTTGTCCCCACGGGCATCCATATCGTTTCGCATCTCTGCATGGACTTGCAGCTTCTCTTGGAACCCGATTTGGACAGTATGGACGTCCTGCAGACCTTGACGAGGCTATCAAGCATTCTCGTGCCACTCTAGCACTCTGCCCCAGCGGCCATCCCGTTCGCATCTCGTCTCTGACTAATCTTGGACTTTCTCTTCAAATCCTATTTGAACGGCACGGACATATTGCTGACCTCAATGAGGCCATCGAGCGTCATCGTGCGGCCTTGGCACTGTTCCCCAACAGCCATCCTGATCGTTCCTTGCCCCTGAATAACCTTGCACTTTCTCTTCAGATTAGGTTTAGACAGCTTGGACGGACTGCAGACCTCGACGAAGCTATCAGGCATCAGCGCACTGCCCTGGAACTTTGCCCCACTGGCCATCACAAACGTCCTGCATCTCTGAACAACCTCGCGAATTCCCTTGGAATTCGATTTCAATTTGATGGGCGTACTGCAGATCTTGATGAAGCCATCGAGTGTCACCGTGCTGCCATGGAGCTTCTTCGCGATGGTCATGCCGATTGTCCTGCATCTCTGAACAACCTCGCAGATTGCCTTCGAACTCGATTTGAACAATATGGACAAATTGCAGACCTTGATGAAGCCATCGAGCATCTTCGTGTTGCTTTGCAACTTTTCCCCAACAGCCATCCTGATCGTTCCTTGCCCCTGAATAACCTTGCAGTGTCTCTCGGAATTAGATTTGGCCAGCAAGGACAGACTGCCGATCTTGACGAGGCCATCGAGCATTTTCGGGCTGCTTTGGACCTTCGACCCAAGGGTAATCACAATCGTTCTTCGTCTCTAAATAATCTTGCACTTTCCCTTCAAGTTAGATTTGGAGAAAATGGGCAGACCGGAGGCCTTGACGAAGCCGTCGAGTATCATCGTGCTGCCCTGGGACTTTGCCCCGACGGCCATCCCAATCGTTCTTCGTCTCTGGCCAACCTTGCAAATTCCCTTACGACTCGATTTGAACGGCATGGACGGACCACAGACCTTGACGAAGCCATTGCGCTTCATCGTGCTGCCCTGAAACTTCGCCCAGAAGGCCACCCTGATCATTCTGGATCACTGCGGAATTTCGCTCTGTTATTGTACTCTCAGTTCAAGACATTTGGGCTCATGGACAACTTCGACGATTGCATGCAACTACTCGAAGATGCTACCATGTATAAATTTTCAAGCCTAGTGATACGTCTCGAAGCCGCCAGTCAATGGGCTACTCTTGCTCAACTACATGCTCATCATACCGTGTCTAGAGCTTACAAGATGGCATTACAGTTGCTGCAACGCGCCCTCATTATCAGTCCTACTCTTCATGCACAACATGATTTCCTCAAACGGAAAAACCCCTACAGCCATCACAGAACATTCACACGAGACGCAGTTGCCAATGCTGTGAAGGAAAATAACCTCGAGGAGGCTATAGAGATACTTGAGCAAGGAAGAGGTCTGCTCTGGTCGCAGATGCGTGGCTTTAGGATGCCTTTAGATCTCCTCGCAGAAACGAATAGAGAGCTTGCTGACAGGTTTAGGAATGTTAGTAACCGACTGGAGGGTCTTGTGACATCATCTACCGGGTTACAACCTGAGTCGACTGCAGCCGGAATCGGGTCATCTGTACTGGACATATATAGAGAACGGAAAATGTCCGAGGAGAGGCTAAGGCTAAAGAGGCAACTCTCCAACGAGCAGGAAGAGATTATTACCGAGATACGAGGTATCCCGGGTTTCAAGGACTTCCTAACAGCTACACCGTTTAAAATACTTCAGGGGGGGGGGGCCTCGGAGGGTCCAATCATAGTGGTCAATCATAGTAGATTTCGATCCGATGCGCTTATAATGCTTGCCCGTGGGGATCTACCAGTTGTCTGTGTCCCATTAGATGGAGAATTTTACGAGGATAGCATCGAGTTATACACCAAGCTCTTGAAAACACGACAGCGTTGTACAGCTAGTTCGTCCGAATACGACGAGGTGCTCCGTGAAGCAATGAAGATGTTATGGGATAGAGCTGTCTCCAAAGTCGTCAATAAACTTGAGGAGCTGGGGATTACGGAAGGAGTGCGTTTATGGTGGTGCCCTACATCCGTGCTGTCTGCACTTCCCTTCCATTCTGCCGGCCCGTTCAATGATGCAGACGGCACTACAAAGTACCTCCTGGACAAATACGTATCGTCATATACACCGACGCTTGGAACACTCATCAATGCGCGATTAGATGGGCACGGAGGAGAACCAAATGCACTTATTGTTGGAGATACTTCGCTTCCGTCGGCTAAGGACGAAATTCGCAAGATCAAGAATTGTGGCATAATGACTCGACTACTCAGCAGTAATGCGTCTCATGATGCACTTATTAAAGAGCTTCGAAAGACGACATGGGTCCATTTCGTTTGTCATGGAGGCTTGGATCCAAAGCCTTTCAACTCGTCATTCAAGGTATCTGACCGCGGGCTGACTTGGCTTGATATCATTCAAGCGAATCTCCCAAGCGCGGAGTTTGCATTCCTGTCTGCCTGTCATACCGCTGAGCAGCCACACGATGGTACTCATGACGAAGTGCTTCACCTAGCCGCGGCAATGCAGTTCTCTGGGTTCCGAAGTGTGATTGGATCGATGTGGGAGTTACTTGATGTAGACGGCCCCTTCTTTGCCAAGACGGTCTATGAGTACATGAGCGACTGCGATGAGGGCGAGGCAATGCACAAGCGAGCAGCAGCTGGACTTCGCAAAGCGGCTGTAGAGCTTAAAGAACGGCCTGGTATTCAGACTGAGAGATGGGTCAACCTGATTCACATAGGTGTATAACTAGGTCTTGAGGTTCTTGTGATGTGTTATATTCTACACGCATATGATCAAATATTCGAACACGTATCAGCAATTAGTGTGGAAACTCATAAGGTAGGGAAAGTATAAACTCGACAAACCCAAGGTATCACGTGCACGACCCTGTTTACACAGCCACTTACTCCATTAGGAAGGACCCTAGCGGCAAAAATCGTGGTGAAGATATGATTTTTCGTCTCAGTCTCAAGAAAAATTGTAAAAGCTTTTAAATATGTCAAGTAGAAAGTACATTGTGTATTTACACTTATAAGTCAGCCAAAATATCATCACTGTCTGAAATGTTGTCCAGAATATTGTCAATAAGGACAACATTGTCCTCATTCCTGGACTGTAAGTAATTTCTTTAATTTTTTTCTTCATGAATCACTCAGAGCTAACTTACAGCTCCTCCTTTACTGTACAGGTTTTGTGTTCTAGCTTGTATTACTTTCTTTCAGCAGGGCATTATTGACTGAGTTGTGTTGGTAGCATACAGAAGTCATGTGGATATAGATGCTGTAATGATGACTAATGATCATGTATATACCAAATAAGGCGATTGTTTGTAATATTATGGTTACCCGAGGGTGGCAAAAATCAAAAACCTAAAAACTCAAAAAAAGTTATTTTCTCGCCAGAATGTTGCTAAGGACATTCTAGAGTGTTTAAGTCAAAAAAAGCTTCTTTTGGAAATAAGTCAGGCATTTTCTAATATTTTTGAAAAATAAAACCATCAATTTGTAGCTACTTTAAATACAAATATTTTGATGGAATTACATTTTTAATTTGTGGTGTGTGGAAGATGGTATTTCGTTGTCTAAGTGTGAGGCCAAAAAAGGCAATTAAGGTTACATGAGGTCGGTCGAGTTTATACTTTCCCTACCTTATTTTGCAATGTTTATCAATACACCAATGGCTTACTCAACCCACTTTGGCGACCCAGAAACTAAGAAGTTCAAGAAGATTCGGGAATCAAGCCATATCCGACTTGCGTATGCACAGCTTTCGGCGGTTGATCGCTACGGATGACAGCGTTGTAAAGAAGGTTTTGGTTTCTTCTATTGTTACGTACTTTCCTAATACACCTCGTTAACGGTAAAAATAGCCCGCAATTATCGATATGCGTCTCATAGATTCATAGATTATCGAAGAAGTTTCATAATAGGACGCAATTTTATTGATACGTTCATGAATAAAAATAGAACCGCACGAGTAAAATTCTGCCGGGTCAATTAATTTGTTTATATTTAGATACTAGTACGACTTGTATAAACGAGATACGAGTTAGAATGTTCTTTAGGTGCTGCGGATGAGATAGGCGGGAATGTATAGAGTTCCTTGAATGCTTGGCCTCGTCGTAAACATACACAACAGACTACAGGATTAGTAACAGATTAATAAAGACTTGGCTTCATGGCAGACTCTGCTTTTCTGCTCTGTTGTACTGTTTTGTACGGGTACGGAATATTGAAACAAAAAAGAAGCAGAGAGCGTTATTAACGAGGAGATTTCGATAGGATCTAGAGTTTACCATGTGCACAACTTCCATAAAAGTGTATGCATCTACGTGTGCATGTAATATTAAGGCCACGAGATGCCATCACAAGTACGACAAGAACTCGTGTACAGTGCGTGCCGTGAAACCTTACAAGAATAAGAAATACTTAGGACGACATCATAAGCGTGACAAGAACTTGCGCTGATGTTGCGTGCCGTGAAACTTTACGCAAGAGAGTCCGATGATCGGTCTTGACCTCCATAAAGTTCTCTGCGCAAAGCGGAAGAATTTATTCTGATTCTCGGAACCGGTTCGTCTCGAAGGGGGATAAGTAGCTCATATAACTTAATATAAATGTACACTGCCTTCGACAAAGGACAGGAGGCGGCCGCGGCGAGGATGTCTCAATAGGGGTCAAAAGGCTGTTTAGCAATTAGTACGGCGGAATCCTCAATCAAGCAGTCGGAAGCACATGGAAAGAGCCAGAGTCGGAGTTGAGGTCGGGAGGGAGATTGTATCTCCTTGAACTCTTGATTGCTGATCTCGAGACACAGGAAAGTCAGGTAAAATAGTGATTTTTATTATTGATTTTGATGAGGGCGTCGGCGGGAATTGGAACAGACTCACGCTCAAGCGAAGTGAAAAGTGGGACAAGACGGAACGAAGGACAAGAACACTTCACCTAAAAAGGTGAAAACCAGGAGGAAAGGCGGTGAGTAGAGTCCAGCGCGAGTTCTAGAAGCACCGCGAATTCATGAGAGAATTGAAGTGATGGTCGTAGCGACGAGGAAGACAGCGTGGATCATGGATCAGCTTCCTTCTTCTTCCGCGGGCTACGGGAAGAAAAGGGCAATGTCGGGTCGGCAGCGGCGTTGAGTTTGGAAGTGCAAACATGTGTAGGTTGGTGGGGATAAAGAGGGAAATGGGGTGGAGGTCGAGACGCCACGGCAGAAAAGCAATTACTGAATCCGTTCAGGCACACGGAGAAAAGGCCTTATGATCCCCACATGGAAGTAACGCATTACATTGCGGACAAAGACTTGACTGTGTGCATGTTCTCGTATGTTTTCTGAGTGTTTTCACATAAGACGGAGAAAGTAAGTGGACTGGGAAAGTGTGAATGCGACAAGGGATGTTTCGGCAGGGAGGCTGGAGACGGGCGGGAGGACTGACGGGTGTGATGATCTGCAGAAGGGACGGCATTGCGGCTGGCGTGGGAGCAGTGTCACTGAAAAGGGTGTCGGAAACCCATCTCCCACCAGACCAGACGGGAAGGCATCGTTCTTGTTCCTGTTGTTGTCTCGCCCCTCCGTTCTCCTCACCTCACGCTCTCTTTCTCCTCTCTTCCAATTCAACCAATTCATTCCTCCCCTCCCCCCGCCCCTCTACCCGCTCAACAACGTTCCTCGATTTTCTCCCCCGCCCTTGACACCCTCGCATCGACGACGACAGACACTGTATCACTTTGATCTTTTCGCTCCTCATTCTTTCTTCACGAACAATGCTTTCGCGGCAGCCTCGCCTCGCAGCAGGCGCGCTGCTTGCTGCTCTCCTCCCTGCAGCCCTTGCACAGTCGCCTGGTGCCATCGTCGAAGTGGGCAACACCAAGGTCTCTGCAATGATGGTCTGTACCCTAACTCGCTTTATCCCTCATATCACGAGTCGGTCGGACAATAAAACTCATTGAACCCCGTTTCGCCTACAGATGTTCGTTGGTAACGACGAAAAAGTCTACATCCTCGACAAGGCAGAATCGAATAGTGAGACAATCAACGGACATCCTGCCTGGGGTTCCGTCTATGACCTCTCATCAAACCAAGCGACGTTGATGGATGTCACCACAAACGTCTTCTGCGCGTCAGGAATGCATCTTCCTAATGGCTCTTTCGTCACCTTCGGCGGTAACGGTGCTGTTGGTCCAGGTGGGAATCTGGGTAGCGTCAACAATGGCTTTGTCGGTTCATTCGACGCGACCGTCGGCGATTACGATGGTCGCAAGTCAATTCGCGTCCTCAATCCCTGTACAGGTGCTCCAGGCTCCTGGGATCCCTCTTGCCAATGGTTCGACAACCCAGCAGTGCTCTCCATGCAAAAAGACAGATGGTACTCTGCTGCGGAACCCCTCGCTGACGGCTCAATCGCCATCATTGGAGGCTTTGTGAACGGAGGATACATTAACCGCAACTACCCAAATACGGATCCAGCATTTGAGGGAGGCGCAGCTGAGCCGACGTACGAGTTCTTCCCTTCCAAGGGGCAAGCAACGATGATGCAGTTCATGGTTGATACTTCTGGTCTCAACTCGTACGCCCACACGTTCCTGATGGCATCGGGGAAGATGTTCGTTCAGGCAAATGTATCTACAAGTCAGTGTTTCTGTCTTCTTTTCGTTCGTCTTTGTAATGATTTTATTTTTCGGCATCAACAGTGCTTTGGGAACCAGACACCAATATAGAGCATCGGCTTTCTGACATGCCGAATGGTGTTGTTCGTGTATACCCGGCATCTGGCGCGACTGCCATGTTGCCGCTCCTGCCAGAGCAGAACTACGAACAGACGATTCTTTTCTGTGGCGGTACGGACATGAAGGACAACCAGTGGGGTGACTACTCTTTCCCGGCCATCAACACATGGGACTACCCTGCCTCGAAGGACTGCCAACGTATTACTCCCGAGCCCACTGACGGAAGTACCCCAGCTTACCAACAGGATGACAACATGCTTGACGGTCGCTCCATGGGCCAATTCATTGCGCTCCCAGACGGCACGCTCTTGGTGGTTAATGGCGGTCGCAACGGCACGGCTGGTTACGCGCAGGCAACGGGTCAAACGCCCAACTTCAGCGATATGCCTTACGGCGAGAGTTTGTGCGCCGACCCCGTGTATACACCGGCGATCTACGATCCCTCGAAACCGGCGGGTTCTCGTTGGTCAGAGGATGGCCTGCAGGCGTCCAAAATCCCGCGATTATACCACTCTAGTGCACTGCTTCTCCCGGACGCGAGCGTGCTTATCGCGGGTTCAAACCCTAACGTTGACGTCAATCTTACAACCGTCTTCCCGACCACATACAAAACGGAGATTTTCTACCCACCTTACTTTGGCAAGACGAGGCCGCAACCGCAGGGTGTACCGACTCAATACACGTACGGTGGCAACTACTTTAACGTTACTGTCCCCGCAAGTTCGTACAGTGGCAGCGCGAACGATGCGGCGAGCAACACAAGTGTATGGCTCATGCGCCAGGGTTTCACTACTCACGCGATGAACATGGGTCAGCGCGCGATGAAATTGAACAACACCTTTACGGTAAATAGTGACGGTTCCTACGTCCTACACGTCTCTCAGCCGCCCCCGAACGCCAACCTTCTACAACCCGGACCAGTTTTCACTTTCGTTACTGTTAAGGGAGTCCCGTCTAATGGTACCTACGGTATCGTCGGTAACGGTCAGCTCGGTACTCAACCGACGGCTGACGTAGCTCCCCTTCCGGACTCGGTTCGACTCGACACTGCTTCTGGCTCTGCAGACCCGAGTAGCTCAAACTCAGATGCAGGCGGCAGCAGTGGCGGCTCAAGCCACACCACCGCGATTATTGGAGGCATTGTTGGAGCTGTTGTGCTCATTGGTTTGCTCGGCGCCGGTATCGGTATCTGCATGAAGAACCGTCGCCAGAATGCTGCCGCTGCAGCAGCTGTAGGTGCATCTGGTGCTGGCATGCCGGGTGCAATGCGTCAACGCGATTCGGACGCGACGATGATGCCCTTACAAGGCGCATACAACAATGGCAGCACAACATGGGGAAGCATGGCAGACCTACGGAGTCCAAGCCCATACAAGGACTCTGGTCGTGCGACTCCGAGTGCAGAATTCGATCCTTACACGCATGCACCTGTGCGCTACTAAACTAATGTGAAAGAGAGAAAAAACTAGGATTTACTTTCATCGTTATAATGTTTTTTGGCTCTCTCGCGTGTGGATAGATTGGATGGACTATTTTACTACTTCACGAGCTATGTTGTTTCGCCCGTTTTTTCCCTTAATTCTTCGTCGCCTTGTCGCTGCCTCCTCGCGCGCCTTGCCACTCTTTGCCTCATCGTCCTCTTGTCATGACCTTGCCTCCGTTTATCCCTGCTAGTTACCCTTCGCATTTCCTCCTTTTCCCTCCCTTCTTTCCCTTGTCGCCGTCGTCGAAGCAACTTTCCGCAGACTCAGAACAAAGTCAACTGGACACCAACCCAGGGTTGTATTTATCCTTCCCTATTTCAAATTATACAACGTTACGGACTCGTCACACACTTGCCTTTACTCCCGCTCCACGCACGCTCGACCGGAATCCATTTACTAGCTAGCTAGTTAGTGTTTAGTGGTAGTGGTAGAAGTAGCTGGTATAGTAGTGTTAGTTATGTTTCGTTTCACTCGCTTGCTTGCTTGCCTCATTATCAATTACTTTCACTCACTCACTCACTCTCGCTGTTTCTTGCTGCGATCACACTCGTTTCTTCTAGTCACTCTTTTCTTGAAAGCTTTATCTGCCCGTAAGAGCTTTGTCTGTTTTTACAGAAAAGCTTTAGCGAGTATGGATGGCTTTATTTTAGCCCCTGTGGGGTGCAAATTAATGGACTCTTCCTCCGCCTTGGCCCCTTTTCTTGCATTACTTTTAGTTTAGCTATCTTCCGCTAGCTTTTTTAGGTTTTGCCTGCCTTCCCGCTTGCACCTTTTATTTTCTCTGCAAACGAAGCGATCCATCTTGCCTTCTACTTTCTTCATTTCTTGCGAATTGAAAATCTCTACCTACAATACATACCAAATCTCTCACTCGCATAAGTATGTATGTGGTGATATAAAGTTTTTGTCGGGGCGTACGTGTGTTTTTCTTTTGGGTTTATTTATGCGTGTTGATTTATGTTATGTGTTGGAGCTGTTGAGCGTTTCAGAAGATTTAGGGTGAAAACATGAGAAGCCTGTGTGGTATGACGAAAGAATATACGTAAGGTCTAAATATGCTTGTGACGCTTTCAATAGGCTTTTCGTATGTGAATTGACGGAACGAGGATAGTATAACGTCATGTTGTAACCCTTGCATCATTCTGTTGAATAGAATAAGTAGTGCTTCTTTCCGTTTATTTAGGCATTCTCGAGTCTATTGCTCCAAGCCTAATAAGTGGTCCGTGTGTGGAATATTGAAACAGATCAAATATGGTACTCCACTCCGCCCGTGTCCGTTTATTATATGCTCGCTCCAGTGTTCGACGAATTATAGTATCAAAACTTCGTTTCAAAAAGTAAATGTAAGTGGCACAGTCAAGCTTACTCAAACAGAGAGCGTACTATTGTTCCAGCTTGTAATACAAAGACGTGAGCACAAGCTCTGTACTAAGATGTACCACCTAGAAAGAGAAGATGCCAGATAAGAAGTGAGTATCACCGAAGTAACGAAGTGAGAGAGGCATACTATTTCGATCCACTCTTTCCCATCTTATCTGTTGGCTGGCTTCCTTCTTCATTATTCACACTACTCGGAAGGTAACCGCCACTACTACCATATTGATCTGCCATACTCAAGTCTTGTACGTCTCCCTGACCAAATTCACCAGAACCTTGTGTACGATCGCCGACGCCTCCGCCGTAATTACCGAACTCGCCTGCGGGTTGTTGGTCTTTGTCGGTGGAGGTTGGGTTGTAGTCCCGGTTTGGGTCACCGCCTCCGATTCCTGTGGAAGTTGAGAAGTTTGGTCTAGACATGATTATTCGCGTGAGGAGGATGTAGATGAGGATTAGAGTAAGACTTGCGTTCTCTGAGCTAAAACTCAGAGAGATGAAGTAGTTTTGTTTCATGACGTCATGGACATTTTTAAACTGGAGCATCATGAGCGCAATGTTGCACAGACGCATATTCTAACTACATAGTCAGCTTGTTTGCAGAGTATCATATGTAACGTTAACAGTTTGCCAATGTCTATCACTGAGTACTCAATGTCAACTGGGAAACATTTTAGTTGAACTTTGGGGGAAAAGAGAAACCAGGGATGAACAAAGAAGTGAATGGATGACCCAGGGAACAATGCACCTTAGTAGTTATTCTATATACATTCTCTGTTCAGGCTACTAGTAAAAACAGCTACTTCCATCTGTACAAGATGCTTACTTGTCATACTGATGATGACCTGGAACATGTAGATGCATTGCAGCCTGCAGGTGATTACTGAACACGGTGCACTTCGTTACTCATGTGGATAGTCTAGCCGATATTTACCTGTATGTACATATGATACATATTTAGCATCGTCCGCCGACACGGCCATGCACCTCAGCAAATTCTCGAGCGTCAAGAATTTGAAAATCCGTAAAAACAGATTGATTATCGCGCTCAATATGCAGATACCCGGTTTAGCGAGGCGTTAAAATTACTCAATATTATCATCTGTGAGCCGATTTGTGCCTTCATTTCTCTTTGTTTTGTATCATCCCGCCGAAAATAAGAAGCTATCCTCATACGGAGGCGCCTCAAACGCATCCTCATCATTACTATCAGCTTCTTTTGTAGATGTCTTGACCTTGGAAGTGCTTGGCAGTACAGATGGT